>NC_135445.1:6775182-6940182 GCF_051991255.1 Vanacampus margaritifer
TTTTTTCTCTCCCTTTAAAAACCCTGATCAATTAAAACATACAATTTTATCCTATAGCGATATCATCTAACCCTTCATATCGTCTCATTAAAATAAAATAAAAAATCAATACCAAGCAGCAGATCTCCGGGGAGGCTGACTCACAAAGGAACTAAAGCAAAAAAGGATAAGGAAAAGAAAATGAATGTGCTGATGAAAGCCACACCTCACACTGTGAGGGTAAAGACATGAGGGGACCAGCGGGCGAGCTCATACGTTAGCTTAAATTAAAGTGGCATGTGTCTCCCCGTGCTTTCTTGAACAGGGAAGCACACGTAGCGCGGGTCCGGTCGCAAACGCTGGAGAAAATCCCGGCGCCCCGAGAGGCCGCCAACTGTTACCGAGAGTGTTCACTCACTCAGCTTCAAGTTCACAGTGAAACCAAACGGATTTCATGTCTCTGTTTAAATCCTTCAGCTTTGGATACACTTGGCTCCCCACCCTTGAACAAACCTTTTAAGAAGTAATTTATCTTTTTTAACAGAGGCACTGGGGCCAGATTTCACCCTGGACATGCTTAAAGCAGTATCGAATTTGTGGGGAAAGGGGTGAGAGCCAAACAAGAATGACAACGGGCAGTCATGTATAAGAACAGTGGAAACTTAGTTTACGAATGACCCGGTTCCGTTTATGAACCTGGTACATTTTATTTTTGGTTTTACGAACAAACATTCTTCGTCTTGGCATGACCACGAAAAGGCTAAAAAATTTGTAAAGGTAATTGGCTCCAACCTTCAGGTATCTTTCTTTTTGCCTAAAAGGGCCACCGCAATGAAACGGAAAAGCTGTGCCGAGCATAAACACACAAAAAGGCTGCACGATGATTTGCTACTTCACCATCAAAAATTCAGTTTGAACCTATTTCTTAAGACGTCACGTGACTATTCACAGAGCACGCTCCACTACACGATAGTAGCGGCGCGGCGTGAATGGACTACAATGGGGAGCAGGGATAAAACTAAGTGAATTCACACTCACTTGGATGAAAAGGACACGATATACATGCGCAAGATGGGCAGGTTGGAGAATATTACCGTTGCCTATGAAGCACCAGGAGTGCTTTCTTTTTTTTTTCCAACTCTTAGCAAAGACTGGCGGAATTTCCCCCTTACCTATACTGGTGAGTGCTTGCGATTATATAAAGGCTTTACAAGTTCTTACAGTCCGTACAAAGTGAACAGCTTTACGCAAGACTTATTAAGGTATGTGTTGAGGGTCTTCTGCCCAGATTTAGTTATAACTGTTTTCATTTAGTTATAACTGTTTTAGTTTAGTCATAACTGTTTTAATTTCCTCAGTAGAGCTTGGTGAGTGTTTGAATGCTGTCTGGGGGGCCTCCTCTATTTCCACATCAATGGGACAGTGTCTGTGGTTGAAGTCAATGTGTATTGGATGATGTCCTTAAAAGTCTTATCTCAAGTCCGGGGGGGGGGGGGGGGGTGTTCGTTTTATGATACCGCCCTTCAAAATAGTATAAGAATGTTGTGAGTCACACTTGCGAGAAGCTGCAGCTGTGTTCTGTAAACTCGCTTGTGTCCGGAATATTCTGTAAAAAATAAAAGCTTCGAAGTGACTGTTCATCGATCTCCAGCCTGCATTCGGATAACCAACATTCTCACTACCCGAAAGAAAACGAACACGCGGAAGGAAAAAGATTATTTTCTTCAACATATGTTAGCAACTTAGCATCTGCTGATTCGGCCGGCGCTGCTATTGTCTGTGCCGTGAAAAGTATTGTTTGTGCTGCTACTGTTGTTCAGCTTTTAAATTCAACAAGCACAAACGAACGAAACTGAGTATTTCACCCACATTTTGCCTGTGGTGGGAGGCTAGCTTCGCGCAGGTTAGCATCCGATGGTTCAGCCAACATGTCCAAAGTCACAATCACGTTTTTCGCCCATCATTTAATAACAAAACAATCAAGCTACATCTACATGACTAACTGATTCAGTAATTGACTCACCTGATATGCGGTGATGGCAACACAAGCGGCACAATTATCCCGTCTTGTTCTTCACCCTTTCTTTGGCTGCTATGATTCATTGGCTACACGTTTGTTCCTATTTTGGTAGCATGTAGAATGTGCGACCCTTCTTTTGCCTCTTCTTGTTGTTGGACCTGGTCCACAACAGTTGTATATCATTATAAAAGTGTGGCGTTTGCGTTTTCTGTCCTGCCAAAATGGCGGAGTTTACGTTCGCATTGCATTGTGGGATGCTTGACGTCAACATCCAGATCTCAATATTGCACAGAATTGTGATCAAAATAAGGAAAATATAATGTCGTTATGTGGCTGTATTTTATTTATTTTTTCAGTTGTGTAGTTAAAGATCTGCGTGTTAGCTAATGAACATTTTCAGCTTGGCTATCACGCGAAGCTGGGCCAGAGAGAGTGAGAGTGTTGAGCAGAATAATTCTGCCCAAAGTAGTTGTGACATCGTGGATATCTGGGTGGATGCAGCTCAACATTCCAAAGCCAATTGGTTAAAATTCTTAACGATCAATTCATGGACTAATCAGTCAAATACCAATACAATACATACAGGTAATTAATAATAGCTTCTGTGGTTTTTAATGCCTCTCAGAGGAAAGAGATTTAGTTTGGAAAGGGTGCGTAGAAGTGCTTAGCATAGATTAAAGTCTGGAAACAGACATTATGGCCCACAAATGATCAGATATTTAAGATAATCTGATCAGGCGGTTTGCCAAAGTCTTTCAATCAGACGCATGTTTACAAAATGATTGAGCTGCAACCAGATTTGGCAATGGCGAAAGCCTTGAAAATTGGAATGAACACAAGTGTAGCTCAGTAGCCCCCCACTCGATGTAGGACGGGAAGGGAAGGCACAGCGTGACACGCTTCGCCTTCTTCGGTTTGCCGCTTATTCGAGGGCATGCGGGCAGGCTGAGCAAGCGGCGGATTGGCCATTCCTTTTCCATTTGGATTGATCCCGGTGAGAATGAATGTACGCCGCTCTGGTAATTAAATTTGAAAAGAGAAGAAAGGCCACAGATATCTGTAGATTCTAAGTAATGGGTTTGAGGGCGACAGGACAGAGGATGCAATGGACAAAGTGGAAATGTAGATAAAGGATTCTATTCGGGATAAAGGGTACAAAGCATGATGGGTCAGCACAACTTGCTGGTATGAGGCCAATGTCTTGTTGTGGAAGTTGTTTGTACAAAAGCACACAATGCATCTTCATAATATGTACTTATATAAGGTTGAAACCAATTAAGTGGGAAAACAAGAATCAAGGCGATGCACATTAGCATTCAGTAAGAAGAAAGCATGTGTCCTTTAAATAGTTCTGAAAAGGTAATGAGCAAAAAAAAAACGATTTTGATTTCCACATACCATACACAAACACCAAACACACACACACACAAACACACACATATCTTATCAGTGGAATCTATGACATGATTTGTCCTCATTGGTTGATGACATCTGCTCCTCCGCTCCACAGATTGCAATTTGGGGACCTAATAAGGCCTAGCAACTGGCCATCGGTACACTTTATTCTAACTAGAAATTGTCAAATTGCCATTTTCAAGGCTTCTCACAATTTTCAGCTCATGCCTGGCCTCAAGCCCACAGGGTGGATCAATATCTGTGTCTGCTTCTCCTGCCCAATGCATCACCCCGCTGAGGAAACACACGCGCGCACGCACCGCAGCTGGAAAGCAATCGACTACACCACAATAACTATATGAATGTGTGTATGGCCCGCCAAGCTATATCGTTAAAGTTTGGGGAGCAGCAGACTGATCTTCACGCCTCTAATAGATGCAACTCTATGTTTAAATAAACAAAAACAATTTAAATTTGAATGATTTTGTCGCTTGTGTGTGAATGCTGTGACATGTTGTCACAAGGTAGAAGGCCAAGGTAAGAAATTAATTTGACAATGACAAGACGCTGAATCTATGGATAGTATGCATATTACACACAAAACATACTTATATATTTTCCATTTTTCTTTTAGTTTTACTATTCTTATTTTGGCTTGAATATCTGTATTGAAATGTGTGGCTGCTATGACCAGAGGTGGGTAGTAACACACTACTCAGTGGTAAATATTAATTAATATATATATTTCTATATAATATTTATATTATTTAAATATTATTTATATAAAAGAATTCACACAAACCTCACTGGTTTATAAGCAGAGGTCAGTACTGATGTCCGTTTTGCTGATGAATGACGAGAACCTTGTAAAAAAAAAAATTACGGACTAAGCACTGATGACATGATTTGTCCTCATCGGTTGATGACATCTGTGTGTCCCCTCCCCTTTAGAACAGCAACCTGCATATCAGGTGAGAAGTGGCTTTTCGTCCGTCAGTATAATCGTCACTAACCGGGTAAAGTACAGACAGACCTCTCAGTCAGTACTGATGAAATGCCCACCTCTATCTGTTGATCCTAAAATAGTGATGAGGAAGTGACCGAAGCATACCGGTAGTTAAAATAAAAATAACGGAATGATGGACTGCCAATTACATTTTGGTGTGACTTTTAAAAAATAAAAAAAAGAGGGACTGACGATGACAGGACTAGGAAAATTGTGTAAAATGCCCGCTTCTGTTTTTAAACCACAAATGTCATGCTAACTGTGCAGGCCTTAGCCTGTAGTGTGACGCAGGCAGAGTTGGTTGATGAAATCACTAAGACAATCTACAAACAAAAGCTTAACTCCATGAGTTCTTGTCCCCCCCCCAGATACAGCTGTGAATATTGTTGGACATTTTCTTTGTCTTACTGTCATGTTTATGCTAAAGTGGCGAGCTATTTTAAAATGACTTCCAGAGCTAATTTCTGTTAGCCCTTCTATAGCATTTCTCATAAGAGAAACAAAGCTAAATTTAAATAAACATTGTTAGGATGAATATACATACATTTATCCCACATTTTCTCTTTTAAGCATTGTGAAGCATTTATTCTGGGAAGAAAGCAAAAGGGAGTATGACTCATGCTCCTTCATCTTTTTTTCATCAAAAACAAGAACTGTAACCTTATCATTTTGCTATTGAACTGTTGAAACTTTGACTTTGAAGCTTTCAGTGTTGAAGAAAAATATGTCTACATTATTATCTGAATGATTATTTGTATCCGTGACTGCTTTGGGTTTGCTGTTGTGTGTGTATCCCCTCCCCTTTAGAACAGCAACCGCTATGTAACTAGGGAATATCCAGTGAAAAGAGAGGGAACGGCGAAGTGTGTCCAGAGCGCAATAAGAGACTGTAACTGGGCACATCTCTTTCCAATCTCCTCACGAGCAAAAATAATTTAAACCACTTGTCTTCCTTTCTGATTTGTTGTTTATTAAATGTTCTCAGTTGCCTGAACTTGACAAACAGCATAAAGTAGCACACAAGCAAAAATGCTACATAATAAAGATTTTCCTATAGTTTGAGGGAATGTGCTGCCATTTAGCAAAGAAGACCATAATCAGAAGAAGAAATGCACTAAATACAGTAGATGCACAAGTCAGTTTGAAAAGTGCCAAAGACTTTTCACTATGGCATGGAAATATTCTTTCACAACAGCCCAGATTTCACTGGACTTTCTGTCCTTCTCCACAGTACAACCTGCATAACCTGCTTGGAAGTATTTTTTGGTGACAGCCTTCTGTAATGTTTACCTCTCTGGAAAGTAGCGCGTCTGCAATTGGTGAAGCAATTGCATCCTGCGAACCACTTCCCTATAGGTTTTGAATGTGAAGTGTCCATCAAGTCTAAAATGATCAAGTCGATGATTATAATCATCCACAATCCCACCATGGCGGGATTCATTAGAAAGAGAGGTTGTTGACAAATTGGTTTGGCAATTTTCTACACAGACACTCAACTAAGATTATCAAGGGTTTCAAACCTACATTTATTTTTTTTTTTATATACACCGTCCTAACTTTTGTGTGTGCCTACTTGTTGATCTGACTGGCCTGTAATGGATGAGCCAGAATTTGGCAGAAAAACATCTAGCATACCATCTTACAAACAAAGAATAATAAGATGTCACTGTCTACAAAATCAGAATTGATCACTTTCCAAAAATGTATTTGAAACAACAACATTATGAAGGAATGCCCAATGCGAGACAAATGCAAGAAAATATTTCTGGCAGGCAGATTTCTTTCATTAATTGAAGACGCTACGCTCGAGAGCCTCCGAGAGGAAGGTTGATGTTTGCAAACATCTGTTCCCGTACGACTCCAGCCTGCTACCAGTTAACCCGATATGACAGACGCCTCTCTCGCAGATAGCCCGTAGCTAGTTTTAATGGCATCTCCATTTAAGCAATCAGCTCAAACTCAGACAGACTACATACTGGGCCACCCACCAGTGCTTCGTTAGGCTGTTTGAGATAAACACGGGTTGACACATAGATTGATTCAAACAAACAAAATCATAATAGGACTAACGCAAGTGAAACCTTGAAAGGATCGGTCACGTAATCTAAAATTCAACCTCAATGGTGGAAAAATCTGTTCAAACCCCCCGTCATATACGACAAGTGTGTTTTGCTTTTTTCTATGACCTATTTAATCGTTTTGTGATACATACCAGGTGCATCAGAAAAAGTTCCAGGACTGGTGTAAACTAGGGGTGTCAGGTGATGAAATTTTTTAACTGTAATTAATCGCATGACTTCAATAGTTGACTCATGATTAATCGCAAATTTTATATCTGTTCTAAACGTACAATAAAATATTTTTTCACAAGTTTTCATATTATTGTTAACATAAAAGTGGAAAATAATGTTTAATAGAAATATGGCTGCATCTTTTAGTCATTGATACAGTAATTTCATAATTCATAAAATTGAGTGAAAATTAAAAAGTTGTACTGTACTGAAAAAAATGTGTAATATTGAACGCTAACATCAGATCACCCTGTTTCTTTGGCTTACATTGTGACACGGCTGTGTAATGCTCCAGTCTCCACTTTGCTGCAGAAGTCTATTTTCTTGCTTCTTCTGCTGTCTCAAAAAAAAAAAAAAACTCCTCACCATATACAGGAGGCCATCATTCTCCTCCGTGTGTTCATCAATAGCGTGTGGTTTTCGCCTGTGGTTTTCGCAGACTCTCAAGATAAAATTCTGATGCCGAAACCGACTGCCCCAAAGGCAAGTACAGCCAGTTACACTCATGGGAATAAAAATAGAGCATGTGTATTCTTTTAATATAATATAGAACTGAACGTGACTGCCGATGACAGTAAAGCAAAGCCAACAATAATGAAACAACAGAATTTTCAACAATAAGTAAGTCTTTGGTCATTATTGGGCTCCCTTCTTCCTCATCTTACCTTTTTTTCATCTAAAAAACTCGGGGCGCTAACTGGCGAACCGTCAGGCTTGCTGTTCTGTCTCCCTCTTTCATTGCAATTTTTCGTGTTTCTCGGACGGATTGAAGCAGTGAAGACACATTCCGTGTTTTTTCTTTCAATCTAAATTTGGTCCAAGTATCAGCAGCAATTTTTTTTTAAACTTACTGAATATAATACCGTATTTTCACAACTATAAGGCGCACTTAAAAGTCTTACATTTTCTATAAATAAATAAAAATCGATGGTGCGCCTAATAGTGAGGTGCGCCTTTTGTGTGCACCGAGTTCCGTAAATCTGTAAATGTTATTGTGCGACTTTGGTAAGCGCCCCGCTTGACCCGCCGACAGACAGCGGAGCAGTGCTAACATATTGCCTAAATACAGGAAATCCGGCCCTGGTTGAAGACTGGCAGGCACCACTTTGCCACTATGAGTTCCGGACGTGTTAAATCTACCTGTTTTATATTATACATATTGTTCCCAAAATTGTGTGGCGCAGTTGGTGTCGTATTTAACACCTTTATGTCGGTACATTATTTTTTTTACTTTTTTAAACAAACCGTAACTTTAAGTTGTGTGTAAAATACTGACATCCAGGACGATTCCGTGCACAAGTTGCATTGCTCATCTGAGGACTGCTTGTGAAATGTATGTTTTGATTGTGGCCGGCTGAATAATTGGTCCGACATTACAATTTTTTTTTTTTTTACTTTACAAAATCATCTCGCGGGCCGGATTAAACCCCTTTGCCGGTCTGATTTGGCCCGCGGTCCGTATGTTTGACACCACTGGTTTACATTGTGAAATACTTCGATAAAATACAACCAAACTCAGTTTTCTTGAGCTAGCGTATATTTAACCACGCCTAATGTGTGTATTAAATACAGAATTAGCACCCGTAACTGCGCCTTTTAATACAGTGCGCCTTACGGTCGTGAAAATACGGTAGTTAACAATGCCAAAATTAAACGTCCCTTAACAGTTTTTATGGTAGCATGTTTGACCCCTGAACGTTTATTGCTATTTCCATTATTTTCTATGGTAAGAAAACTAAATCCAAAGAAGGAGTTTCCCTCCATTTGGTGAACTGGCAGACAGGAGACATATGACAGATGAACTAAAAAGTTGTTATGGCAGCAGCAGGAACAGATTTTATGACAGCGCAGCCCACCGGGGCTATTGTTGATGGAATCAATCATGTTCTCCTGATGGACCGAACGGCACAAGGCAATAGCTTCTTGCTCATAAAAGATGGCGGAAGTCTCTTATCACTACTATATTTGGCTCTTCTTTGGCACGTACGACGTTTACTCACACAAGAAAACAAAAGAAAACAAAATTTAAGGAGGTCTGAAAGTGATGTGGCGTCAAACCACCCAAGTGACAGAGTTGTGAAATCAGAGGGCACGAGCTCAGGGACACGAGCTGGCGGTGCGAGATATGTCGCCGTTCCATTCCGTTTGATTTGCAGGGTGTGTGGCGAGCTCGCACTTGCGAGCGCTACGTTAGTTATGCTAATAGTGGAAAGACCTCCCGCTGATTTGCGATCCCTTCCCGGTTGGAGCCCCTGTGAAGATGTCTGCCCGCAGAGACGGATCTTGTGTGTTCGTCTCAGAGTAACTATGTTTACAGTTGGGAGCCGCGACTTGGTGGCTTTATCGGAGGCGTCGAGGGACATTCGTACAAAAACCAGGGTTTGATACACCGTGTACACACTTTTCATGGAAATTTTGCCATGTATTGGATATTGTGTATAAGGTTGTTTCCCCCACTTTTTTTGTGTCAAAAGAAGAGATGGAATAGCGCAAACAAAGCCCATCCATCAATTTTCTGTACCTTTTGTCTTCTTAGGGCGAACTGGAGCCGATCCCAATTGACTTTAGGCGAAAGGCAGAGTCTAAGTGCTAACGACAATTTTCAGTTCTTATTGTGTCATGCCGTGTATGTTATCTTAATATTGGTCTTTTTGTATATTAGAGATACTACTCTAGATAATAACTCTGCCTTCGAGTGAGTCACGGCACTCATTATGCACTTAGAGTGAAATCTTTCTGACATTTAAAGTAATTATTCTACTCGTCACTATACGTCACTGGAACAGAGAAAAGAAAGGATACACACTATTTGTAGTAAATAAATAATGTTCAAAGTACCTATTATGCGAATTTGCATAATAACCCGCGGCTCAACTGCAAATCTTGTACAAACAGGATTATGATAGTTTGGGAATTTTTAGTTACTTTTTATGCCAAATTCTAAAGTGGATTTGTGGTCAGAATTTCTGCTGAGAAGTATAAAACCCATATTTTTAGTATATATATATATATATATATTTTTTTTTTTGTGTATATATATATATATATATATATATATATATATATATATGTATTTTTTTTCAGTATATATATATATATATATATATATATATATATATATATATATATATATTTTTTTTTTTTAGTATATATATATATATTATATATATATATTTTTTTAGTATATATATATTATATATATATATATATTTGTATATATAAATAAGAAACACTTTGGAATATGCCAATATGGTTGTTTCATGCCGAGAATTATTTTTTATTTTTTTATTTAACCTTTTATATTTATCTGCTTTATTGTTTTAAATATATATATATATATATATATATATATATATATATATATATATATATATATATATATATATATATATATGTATATATATATATAATATAAGTTGTTCTAGCCGTTATGATAATCCTCAATAAAATGACTGGCACTGTCAGCTACTGTAATCATTTAATGTAATTAAGCTAATTAAAGCCCTCCACAACGTCTGCAGTTTTATGCTCAGAAAAAGGTGGTTTTAAAACACAAAATATCTTAAATGCACATTTGCATGTGAGCCACAATTTCTCCATTTCTGCAATAATACGTTGTTCTTTTCTGGGTCAATCCACACATTGGACCGTTTTGAAAACAAAATGTTCTCACAATGCATAGCACAAGGATATTATTCCTTTATGAAATAATGGCCCCATCTCTAAATACAATATTCCTTCCCAAGATTAATATCTTTACAGACTACATGGCAGAAATTCTTATCCATCACCTAAGAGGAAATTCAACTCATAAAATTCAATTGAAATTCCAAATATCCACAGAATGCGTTATCACTCTACCCTTTACTGCAGCTTACACATACACAGCATATTTGTGTTTCACTGAGAACAACAACCAATTATTATAGGTGTTATTTTTCTTGGCGACATGAAAAAAAATTGTCATAATATGAGCAGTCTTGCCAGGAGAAAAACTACAACAAGGGGAAAAAAAAAAAGATTTAAACATCAGCAATTGAGTGTGTTAATGGAAAGGTTAAACGCGATGTGTAATAATGGATTTTATTTTTTTTCTCGGAATGAAACAACCATGTTGGCATATTCCCAACGTGTCCTTCAATTAATACGACCATGTCCAAAGTGTTGTTCAATTTTTGTTAGGTCCCTACGCTGCCACTAATCCATATTTCTATCATCAATTCGTCAAATGACTTCATGTAATGAGAAGCTTGTTCGTTACTGTGGCCGTTTTGATTCGATCAGTTACCTTTATTTTTGAACGTTTGCAATCGTTTATTATTTTTAAGTATGTTTTTCATAACGATGCCCATGCATGTGCTCAACGATTGAGTAGAAACCGACACCAAGTACCGATACCACTAGCACTTTTGATACATAAAATGTCAAATGACAACTAATGTTATTTATTTATTTATTTTAATTAATGTCAGCACATTCCTAATGTACATTTACTGTTTGTTTAGACTCCAGCCTTTGTTACGAGCCATCCAACATGACATATGGCTCACTGGTGCGGTGTTTGCTCGTACCGCTCCCTGGAGCCTGCTGTACAATACACTGCTGCACACAGGCCAAGCCAGCCTTCATCCATCACCGCACGGTGCTGCACTTCCACTGGAGTTTGGAAATTGCTTGAAAAAAAAAGTTCCTCGGTTACCCCTCTGTGCTAACAGGGACTATGATGAATGTAGTCGGTGAAAATAAGACATCAAATTGTGATGCTGTATTTAATATGCTAGTTTCCGTAGCCATGTTGAAACCTCAGCTTAGGCCCGGGCTTGCATGGGATTTCTGCAGGCATGCCGACTTCTCCTCCCACATTACAAAAACATGCATGCATAAAATTAAGGGATACTTGACTCAGTGAATATTAATAATATTGTGTCCAGATTTAATTTCATAATTTTTTCATGTACAATTATTACTTGCTGTCGACTGAAGATGACATCACATGTGCTGAGGAAGTAGGTAACGACAAATCATGGCTCAGTTTGCTTTACCAAGCCCAGAAAACAGGTGAGCCACGATTGGTCGTTACCTACTTCCTCAGCACAGGTGATGTCATTTTCAGTTGTCAAGTGGAAAAATTTGTTTTTAAATATAATAATTGTACTTAAAAAATAATGAAGTTATCATATTAATTCTGGACAAAATATTCACTTTTTACTACTGAAAATGACTCGATGAGTCAAGTGTCTGTTAAATTAGTTTTAATTAGGGGAGTTGGCAATTGTCAAAAAAATAGATTTAAAAAAAAAATGTTCAGTGAAATAACCCAAGAATGAGATAGCTTTGCCCCCATCTTGTTTGTCTAATTTGCTTTACTGTACAAGAAACACCTTGCCAGAGGAAAAACAACCAATCGGACCTAACCTGTGTCTTTGTACTTCATTAGCTAAGTAAGCTTTATTTAGCACTTTTCACAGACACAGGTCACAAAGTGCTTTACAGGGTTTTAAAAAAAAATAGCATAAAACATTTCACACAAAAAAAAACAATAATATAAGACTATGGATGATTACCCACATCTAGAAAATAGAAAATTACAAAAAAAGAAGAAGTAAACAAGGTTGAACATAGAACTTGCCCTTCGGAAGTGGAGTGCGCTGAGGCAGCTGCAAGGATTCAAAAGTGGCGTGAAGTAAGCAACATTATGCTCAAAGTTTATTACCTGGTTTATTTTTTTTTAATTGATTGTACATTCTAAAAAAATATTCATTCTTACCGGAGTAGTTAGCTTTATGTTTTACATTTATTATAAATGTTTTAAGGCTCTAAAACCCTTCACCGTTTATAAACTTTTGTCTTCAAGGCATTTACATTTTTTTTACATGTATCTTTTGTTTAAACATTCTCAATGTTCAAACCTTCATAAATTTTATAAAATAGGTACGTTACTGTAAAAAAACAAAAAAAAAACGCATGCAAATTTGCACAAAAAAAATCCGCAAAACAACGAGACCGCGAAAAGTGAACCACATTATAGCGAGGGAACACTGTATTTCAAACCAATAACATTTAATGTTATAGTAACAGTCCATTACGAATAAATTAGCGACCATGGCTAACGTCAACTTGTTTACAGTGCTAATGCTAGTTTAGCATCGTTAGCGCTGCTGTTTTGCTGAAGCTGGATATGCGTTCTCTGTGACGCAGTTTCATAATTGCTGACCATAATGACTGGCCATATTTCAAAAACATGGTCATGTGACATGTTAGTGACGGGCGTGGCCCTCCTAAGACTTAGTGACGCGAGGCTTCAATCAAGTATTGCACATTCCGCCTTTAAGCAGCCAAAAAGAGGGTACTTTATTTTATTTTTTTTTTGCTCCATGCAAAAATATTTCAGAAAATCAGCTTATATTTCAAGCTTCAACTATAATAGCAAACCCCCCCTCCTTCAAGTTGAGGAGTTGTTCAAGTAATATCCCCCAAGACTTTAACCTCCAGAGTTTATATTTCACAGCTGTAATGTTGGCATAAGATCATCTGTTTTAAATCTGGGGCTTTCCACCTCTTTCGTCAGTCTCCCACTGAGCTAACCCATGTGAAGCAGCCTGGAATAAGCATAATCCACAAAATCCACTCCAACCCAAAGAAGAAGAAAAAAAAATGTATGCGTAATAACTCCAACTGAAAATCAAATAAATAAAGATCTAATTCGGGAAGATTCCAAGCAAAGGCGGGCAGGGCAGTGAACTGCGAGTGTGAATCCAACCAAAGCACATTAGCGAGAAACAAAGCTGAACAGACAAAATCTTAATGTACGACGCAATAAAAGAAAGCACAGCGAGCTCCATTATGCAAGGCTGATTTGACTGGGGGCTCATTGGAAATGTGTTAATTGGGGCTCATTAAAGCCTTTTAATTCAAGAACGACCCATCAAACATAAATGGCCTCCTGTTATGGTACTGCAGAAAACTAGTCAGGTGTTGCCTGAATACCCTCTCTGGGTCGATCGTACCGGGATTGTTTTTGTCTCATTTTGTCTGTTTTAAATTAAGACTAAAGCGGGCAAGGCGCTAATTTTTTGATATTACAGGAAGGGGAGACGAAGCAGTGCCCAAACATCCACCACTTAAATAAGCCGCATTTAAGGAAAATTGTCCCAATTTGTTTGGATGGGGGGAAAAAATGAAAAAAAAAATATATATATGTAAAAAATAATAATAATAATAAAGTAAACTTAAACTTATTGAAAAACACTTTTTAAAAATTGGATTAATCTTTTGACCACTAACATGAGGTTTAATAAAATATGATACCAGTATCGCGAGCCCTCTTGTGAAGGTTTTACGATCAGGAACTAGAAATTACAATAATAAAAAAAATGCTATTAATTTTAATGCAATGTTAAGATTTTTTTTATTTTGATATACATAAGTCTTTCTTTAAAATTATCTGTCATTGTTTATTGGGGGGGGGGGGGTATGTAACAAAAGTACTAGTGTATCCGTGGTACTACTTGTACCGATATCGGTCTGGAAAAAAAATATATATATATATTTAAAAAAAATAAAAAATAATAATAATAAAAATAATAATAATAATAATAAAATAAATGTTCAGACTTTGAGGCTAAGCATGACTTTTTAAGGGTTTGCGCTTTAGTGTAATGAAAAGAAATAAGAAGAGCGTCACCTACTTGTTCTGGTTAACTGGTCACCATATCAGACGCTATGTGACAAAAGCCGGTTTGTAAACGATGTATGTATTTTACGTGGAATGGAATCAGCGTTCTTTTTTTTTCGTATCATTGATTGTTTATATAACACCGAGAGACACGTCGCTTAATCAAAGCCAATGTAGTCTTATTCTAATTTGGAACATTAATTAAAACTATGCAGCTTTCAGAAGACCAGGAAAATATTTGAAGTCCAAATTATGTTTCGGTTACGCTAATGTGTTGAGAATTGGAAGACTTGCTAATACAAATCTTCTTTTGTTTTTTGTTTTTGTTTTTTCTGGAGAGCTCAGTATTGTTCAATCGGTAATTTTACCGATTTGACATGTCATCATCATTGCTCTCCTTTTTTTTTTTTGTATGTGGGTGAGTATGTGTATGTGCGTGTGTGCGTGCGTGCGAGTGTATTCGTTAGTTCACCTAAAACCTATTAAAAAATCCCATATCGTTCACCTAAACCGAACACTTCCAGCCAGAGTTGTGAGGCCGTCAGGAGACCCGAGGAAGGACCAAAGGAAAGTGAAATCCAGCACCGACCAGACACCACCCACCAGGCCACCAACCAGAGTCCTTCACCAACCCCAGAAACATGTAAATTCCAACCAATCAGGGAGACCTCAAGAGACCAAAGGAGAGAATGAGGAAAGGAAGGAAGGACAGACGAAGCAGAGTAAGATCCACAGACTTTGCTAATACAAATCTATAAGTGGAGGATTGAGAGAACGACTTTTTTTGTACCGGTTGAAAAGCCTCGTCCTCATTAACCATCCTTCAATTTCTGCCCTGCTGAAAAGTCATACCTTGGCCAGCCTCTCCCCCCTCGAGACCTTTTTCTGTCCAACAAAGAAGTGCCTGGCCACCAGACTTTCGTACACCTTACATATAAGACAGCTGACAGTGTGGCAAGTCATCTTTATGGGAACATTTCCAAATGATTTGACGGCTTGTGTGACAGCGCGCCGGAAAGGATCCACTCCGCAATTCGCCTGGCAGACAATTTGGCATATGGTGCTAGAATGACATTCTTGTATTATTTTCCTTCTCTTCTCTGCATTGCTCTGTATATCGTACATGCAGGTATCAAAATTAGAATAGTGGTCACCATGTGCTTAGGGCAGAAAAGACGCACCTTCATGAAATGTACACCTAAAGTAAATATTAGGAATCGGGAATAGTTTTCAAAGAGAAACATTGAAAATATAAAGTACATTTCTACTAGGCTTTACTCGTTCAAGATTTTGCGGCCGGTTACCGATCAGCGATTGAGTTTGAAGAAAACAATAACCGATTCAATCAGAAGAAGGAGCAATGAGCAAAGAGAAAAAAAAAGAAAAAAATGAGAAAAGAAAAAAAAAAGAAGAAGGAGCAATGTATCTGTTTAACTCGTTCACTGCCATTGACGGCTATAGACGTCAAAAATTCATTTGAACTATTTCTATTAGTTTCCCATTTTTTTTTCCACTTTTGTTAACAAGAGTATGAAAACCTAGAAAAAAAATTATTGTACATTTAGAACAGATATAAAATGTGGGATTAATCGTGAGTTAACTAGTGAAGTCATGTGAATAATTAAAAATTATTAAATTATTATTATTATTATTAATTATTAAATTAAAAATGTTAATCGCCTGATGCCCCTAAATAAAAAAATAAAATAAAATGATTATTAAAAATTAAAGGCATCAGGCGATTAAAAATTTTAATTGTATTTAATCGCATTACTTCAATAGTTAACTCACGATTAATCACAAATTTTATATCTGTTCTAAATGTACAATAAAATAAATCTAGGTTTTCATACATAAAATGTCAAACTGATAGAAATAGTTCAAATGGATTTTTGACGTCTCTAGCCGTCAATGGCAGTGAATGAGCTAAACAAGTTTTATAATTAAATCCAATTTAGTTTAATGTTTTTTTGTTTTGTTTTTAAGAGTAATTTAAACGATTTTTACTTTTACTTCAGTCAACGACCACCTTTTGCGGGGGATAGGGACTGAATAGCAAAAAGTATAATGGAGTGACACCAATTGAAATGCATGAGGTGGAAAAAAAATAAATAAATAAAATATAATTAAATAAATTCTTCAGAAAACACTGATAAACATTAAATATAACTTGCAATTATTTCGGGGAGCCGATCGATCGGGCAAATTAAGACATTACAGCCAATCACTGATTTTGCAAAATATCGCCCGATCCCAATCCAGCAAAATCATATCTGTGTAAAATCTCATTTCTACCGACCCAGATTCATGAATTAAGATTTCTAATAAAAAAATACAGAAAAATTCAGTCATTGCTATTTTCATTGTGGAAATACTGAACAACATTTCCACTTGTGTTGTTTCTAACCTTTATTATTATTTCAGGCACTTTTTATTCTCCACACATTTTTGCCGTGCAATAACTCGAACCTAATACTTCGGATTTACACCGTTCAAATTTCAACAAAATTTCACGCCTTCCTGGGAATATATCATTTGATTCCACATTACTTACAGTTTTTGCATAATTTGTTAAATATCAACTTTTCTTTTTTTTTTGATTCATCATTCACACTACAATTAATGATTTGTCATTTTCACATCATTTATCTTTCAATTGACTTCACAAGCATCCCGCATGCATTCAAATGTTAGCATCCAGCTATTAGCATTCCGCGTTCAGCATTCCCACGCAATTTCTGTAGAAATGACACTTTGTCTAGTTCATATTATAGTTTTAACAGAACCTCTCGTGTTCCCTCTTGCAAATAATAAAGCTGACCAGACACCAGGCTGGCCTTATTTTGACAGCAACCAACAGCAAGTGCAAGTCGTAGTTTTGAATCACAATTGATTCATCATAAAGTCTAGAAATTGAAGATACCTTTGAGAGAAAGCAAAAGTCTGCTTGGCTTTAGTCAATATTTGATACGGGTTATGATCAAAGATGTGAGATTGGTTGTACGAGAAAGTCGGATTGTTGAAACGATCAATACGTGGGTATTTCGTTCGCCGCTCACCTCACCTCACTATGCTTTATTAGCTATTCACTTTTTGGCGTAACCGCAGACAAAAAGGTTGGAGCTCTCTTAAGAAAGCTTTCAACTTGCACTTTGAGTACCTCCACCATACAGTGATGTCAAAATGTGGCCTCAAAAAAAGCAGCGTTTGGAAATGTAATGTATTTTTTTGCTACTGCAGGCACTCAAAAGAGCATTAAAAAAAAAAATGAAGCAACAGAGAATTAAGAAATGTCACAGCCAGCCATATTTTATTTCACTAAAGGCTCTCAAATAGTTTGTGATACTGCATCTATTAAAAAAACGTATTCAACAAACCAACCTGACTCAAATACCATCAAGCCATCAATCAAAGCATTTATTGTTTTTTTTTAAAAGGATCCAATTAAAATTGTAAGCTGCCTCAAAGAATGTTGTCGGTGGCAGGTAGCGATGAATTCGACATCTCCAAGGTTACCCGGGTACGAGCCAACGATGACGAAATGTGACACAACGCCAGCAAAAGATGACGATCCAAGAAAGACTCAACTGAACCAGGAAACAAACTCATGTTAAGTTAACTTAAGTCAATTAAGTTAAGTAAAATTTTAGAAATTCTAGATCAACACTAGACAGGACAAAGACGCCATCGCCAACTACTGGCCTGGCATGCACATTACAGGTCTTCTGCATGTACCAACTCCTTGCTGTTGTTATTTTATTTTCTAAGTTATTCTAAATTAACTCATTCACTGCCATTGACGGCTATAGACGTAAAAAATTATTTTGAACTATTTCTATTAGTTTAAAATGTTTACACTTTTGTTAACAGGAGTATGAAAATCTA
The DNA here is from genome assembly GCF_051991255.1 of Vanacampus margaritifer. Taxonomy (NCBI): domain Eukaryota; kingdom Metazoa; phylum Chordata; class Actinopteri; order Syngnathiformes; family Syngnathidae; genus Vanacampus; species Vanacampus margaritifer. The sequence continues at coordinate 6,793,434 of NC_135445.1, forward strand.
GAATTTTTTATTGTATTAGAAGAGATATTAAATTTTTGATTAATCGTGAGTTATCCAAGAAAGACTCAACTGAACCAGGAAACAAACTCATGTTAAGATAACTTAAGTCAATTAAGTTAAGTAAAATTTGAGAAATTCTAGATCAACACTAGACAGGACAAAGACGCCATCGCCAACTACTGGCCTGGCATGCACATTACAGGTCTTCTTCATGTACCAACTCCTTGCTGTTGTTATTTTATTTTCTAAGTTATTCTAAATTAACTCATTCACTGCCATTGACGGTTATAGACGTCAAAAATTAATTTTAACTATTTCTATTAGTTTAACATTTTTTCACTTTTGTTAACAAGAGTGTGAAAACCTAGAATTTGTAATTGTATTAGAACAGATATAAAATTTGTGATTAATCGTGAGTTAACTAGTGAAGTCATACGATTAATTACGATTAAATTGTAATCGCCTGCCGCCCCTAATTTTTAATAATCTTTTCTTTAAAAAAAAAAAGGGGGGAAGAACAGATTATTAAAAATTAAACAAAAAATGTGGGCGGGGGGGGGGGTTTAAAGGAAAGATTATTGATAATAAAATGTTTAATCGTAATTAATTGCATGACTTCACTAGTTAACTCACGATTAATCACAAATTTTATATCTGTCCTAAATGTACCAAAAAAAATCTAGGTTTTCATACTCTTGTTAACAAAAATGGAGAGAAAAAAACTAATAGAAATAGTAAAAATGAATTTTTTAAAGTCTATAGCTGTCAATGGCAGTGAATTATTTAAAAAGGAAAACCTCTGAATGAGAGAAGTGAAAATAACTTTGTAAATGTATGATCCAGACATATAAGGTCACTTATACGGGCTGTTTTGGCAACATTGGATAACACATCAATGTCCGTTCAATTAGTTTGACAATAGACAGCAAATCATCTTGGGATCTGACATTCAACTATCCCGCAGCCAAGATTATTCCGCCCCAGTCTGCATCTCTTGCACACTCAGCCTTCAACAACTCCTCATCCCTCATGTTGGAGACAGTTGTGAGGATCAGGCTGGCACAAAAATATTTGCGCTACAACCGGATGCTGAAGTGTGCTGGATTAGTTATTGGCCGGGGCTGGAGGCTTCCGAGAGCGGGTGTCATCGGGCTAATAGCAGACGGTGGTGAAGTCTGTAAATGCGTTTTAGTGGCCAATAAACTGTATATCCACTTCACAAGACAAAACACGTGTACAAGAACAACAACAACAAAAAAGATCTGTACATTTTCTATATTGCTTGGTTTTGCATATCCAATTGACTAGAAGTGTTAAACACCAGACTAGACATGGCAACCTCTTGTTCATTGTGCTGCATACAAAGAAATATTTTTAATTCAATTTCACATTTCAACCACAAGCAAACTGCGTTTTAGGAAACAGGAACTGACTTTCGAATAAACCTGCCATATTTGTTATTTCCACGCGTGCCATTTAACGACAATTTGAATGTGGCCAGTCCAATCTTGTCTAAATCGGATTTTGCCCACCCATGCCACGACCCTTAAAAGGGCAGCATACAAGATGGATGAAAACAGCATGAACGCTTTGCAATCTTGTTACTTTGCCTTATCCAAAAAAAAAACAGTTTTCAAGAATTTAGAGATGAAAATGCATGCAACTTTATTACCTCACATGTCAAAATGTTCTAACCATGCAGTAAAAACACACCCTAGCCCCGCCCCCCAAATATAAAACAGGTAGGCTACGCAACCAAAACACAAAATATATCTTATTTTCTTTCCTTTGCAGCTTTCTGAACTGCACCCCCCTTGCGTCACATTCCTCACACACACGCGCGCGCGCACACACACTCCAGGCAACTGTCACAGCGCATTCATGTTAATATTACAAGTCATTTTGTATTCTGCCACAACAGCTTACAGCTAATTACGAGGCTCATAAATTATCTACGTCCGCTCGGCTGAAAAGGGAATCATTTGCATTTCATGATTGCCCCCCCCCCCCCCCCCCCCCCCCCACGACTCCCAACGACTTCCATAAAAGTTAAATCACATGCACTATTCCTTATTATGTGGCCATATATTTTAAGTAACATGCATGCAAGTGTGTGAATATGTGGCATATTTCCTTACCTGTGCACAAAAGTGCCGCGAGTCCCACGCACCGAAACAGCTCCATGTCTCCGGGCTTGTTCTCGTCTTTTTATTCGGGAAGAAGCCGCAGGATCGCTTCCCAAAAGCACCGAAGCTCGACTACTTGGCACGGAATTTATCCTCTCCCGGTGCTGGTCTCCATTTGAAAGTGAGCAGATCGACTTCGCTGTGCCATGTCACGCACGCGGATGGAAGTGGCATTCGGCGTCCCCCTGCTTCCTGAAGTCGGAATAAAAAATAAAAAAACACATGCATTAAGTTAGCCTCTTTATCACATGCATGATTATTTATTGAACTGATGTTATATTTAGAGATAAGTAGCTAAGGAGGGTGTTTTTAGGATGTGCGTAAAAACGCACTGGGTTTTGCGATTTACCTTCCCGTGTCGATTGCGTACGTCGACTCCCTCTTGTCACTTAGGAAAATTAAATCGGATCCACTAAGTTTGCATTCAAAAGTCAACCATTGCCCAAAAAAAAAAAAAAAAAAAAAAAAAATCATCCCCACTCGCAAAACAATGCAGGGTTGTTGTTATTTTTTGGGTGGAGGAAAGACTCCGTCAACTTTCCACGCGAGGAACAAACAATTCGTGCACAGATCCGTGGGTTTGGATCCTCTCTTGCACCCTGTGGCGCTGAATCGGAGAGTGCGGGTTGCTCAAAACTGAGGGCTTGAACGCATCCCGGGCTCGGATTGGCAAATTGGAGCGTCACGTCATTGGGCCATTTAATTCGCGGCTAATATCATCAGATGGCAATCTTTGCCTTTGAAGACTTTTTTTTTTTTATGTAGATCTTAAAATTTAACCGGACGCTAACATCTTCTTCGTGGCTTTTTTTTTAATTAATAAAAAAAAAACATATAAATGAATTGTGCATGAATTGCACATATGCTATTGATTCCTTCCAGTAATTGCCTATAGGCCTACATCAGAGGATGTTTTAATAATATTATATGTTGATATCTTGACATAAAACAGGCCATATTATTGATTTAACTCCAATCTGCCATCTCGTACAATGCTAATTATTTTTTAGACAGTATCATAACTGACCGCACTGTGGCAAAAATGGGGAAAAAAATATATAATAACACTCCCTGACTCCCATAACTGGATGAATCATTAGAATCATTATGAGAGAGTGTTGCAACTGGTTGAACGGCCAATTGTTGTATCATGAGAAGCAACAGTGCCCCCTAGAGGGAAACTCTAACTGCAAGCAGCTGTCCTCTTGTTTGCTCCAATGACTCATGACAGAGACAGCGCTGTAAAACCCTACCAGCCTGCTTTTGAACAGAGAGAGAGAGAGAGAGAGAGAGAGAGAGAGAGAGAGAGAGAGAGAGAGAGAGAGAGAGAGAGAGAGAGAGAGAGAGAGAGAGAGAGAGAGAGAGAGAGAGAGAGAGAGAGAAAGAGAGAGAGAGCATATTGTTTGTTTGTCATGAGTCATTTCTGACGCCGAGCAAAAGTGGCTTTGGTTGTACCTGTGATATTGAGAGTGATTTCACATTTTTGAGAGGGTGACTCACAAAGGACGTTCATATGAAGATGTGAATAATGTGCCCGAGACAACAGCACAGGTGACCGACTACCAAATGCAAAATAGATTTACAACAACCGTGACAAAACAAATGGGACCTCTACTTTTACACCTTAAAGGTCCCCAGAAAATGCTATTTTCAATTTTCAGCATGGAAATAGTGAGGCCCAACCCAAAGTGATATTTTTTTCATGAAGTCCTAAATTCTTCACTGTGTCCGTACTAAAAGACACGGAAGACGTACACACACACACACCGACCTCGTAACTCCAGTGTTGTTTGCACCCGGTGCCTGGGGAAAGTCAGGCTTTAGTAGCTTTCTTTCAGTCTCTTCCAGCAGTCTCGTATTGAACCTTGTTTGGAACTATTTAGGCCCTTAAGGGCCACCATATTTCCTTGTCTTCCGCAATGCAGAAGTGAGCCAAAGAAGGCAGTGTCAGCATGTAACAAGTCAAATTGTCTCTTTGTGGCATCACGCTGTCCATGTCCACCATCCGTCCATGTTGTGCTGACTATCCTGCTTGGGGGTCGCACGTGAGGTGGAGCCAAGCCTTTAGTTGACTTTCGGAGTATAGAATAGAATATTGCCCCCCAATTATTATTATTTTTAATTGTATTTATATACTATATATATGTATATTTTATTTAGTTTTTTTAATTAAATAACACAAATTAAGGGAAACATAAAAAAATATGGTTTTATAATTAGAGAGGTTGAGTGTCTCAATATTTAACTCGCTAAATCATCGGTGTTCAATCTATGACAAAAAAAAAGAAAAAAAGGTGTTCAATCTATGGCCTGGGGGCCATTTGTGGCCTGCCAAGTATTTTTAAGCGGCCCACAGCATATGCTAAAAATAGATGTTGCTTGTAGACTGTAGGACTTTTTTTTCTTTTTTTTTTATGCAAAGAGGCAAAAATAACTATTTACAATTACACAAGTAACCACATTTTTATCCATAACACTGTGGTGAACAAAAATTTTAAAATGGTCAATTTATGACAGATTGTGGCTGCTTTGGTTCTGAAAGTATGGATTGGTTTTGGCTGCTGTTCAGTCCAGGGGCAGATATTTTCTAGTGGGTCTCTGACCACCCCAAAATCGTATCTAATTTTATAGTTCTGTAAATTCAAAGTGGCCCTTGCATCCTTCAATTTTTCTGTATGTGGCCCCCAGACTGAGAAAAAAAAAGTTTAGTTAGTCCAATCAGGGGTTGCCACAGTGAGTCACTTGCATGGCGGGAATCGAACCTGCGCTATCTGCAGAAAATATACAGTCCTAGATGTAAACCTTCCAAGTACTGTTATATATTATCAGATCTTTTACTATGTAACATGCTCAAGTCACAATGTAGACTTTTGAGCAGGGATGTAACGATAACGGCGATATCATGATATCGCGATATTAAAACTACCACAATATCATCGTCGTCATGTGACGATATTAGAAAAAGTTAAAAAGAGCCAGGTTGATTTTGATTTTTGAAGTTCTAGCACCCTCTGGTGGCTAGTTTTTTTATGCAGTTTAATTTTCATAAGGGATGTTTTGGCCCTTCTATGTTTAAAATCTATGCTAATGGTCAGATGAAGGGGAAGGTAATAAGATTGTGAACCGAGTCAATGTGGAGGAACTCAATGTGTGCGTGCATTAGCAAGTAAGTGCCTCAATATTAAATACTATTAGAAATTGTAGGTGGTTTATATGCATTGCTGTACACAATATTGTGCTTTTTTCTAGTATGAGCTCATTTTTTTTAACTCTCTGACTGCCAGACGTTTTCAGAAAAGGGATGCCGTGGGTGCCAGCCGATTTAAGCATTTTTGACTGATCTTTCAAGGTCCACAGAAAATTATGAGTTTGGACTATGGAAAGACACATACTACCAAATAAAAGATTGGACTCTCATCTTTCATCAGAAAAAAAAAAAGAGTTTGTTTCTACCTTATTCCGTTTTTCAGTAATCAACAATAGAAAATGGTTAGTTTCACCTCTGTTTTGAAACAAACGTCTTTAAACGTCTTTGGCACTCCTCCATAGGATTTTACTAAACGTTATTTAACGTTTTTGGCAGTCAAAGAGTTAAATATCGCGAACCTCCCCACATTATAATGATAATTATCGTATCGTGAGCTTCATATCGTGATAATATCGTATCGTGGTGTTTGGATATCGTTACATCCCTACTTTTGAGTATGCAATAAATGAATGTCCCGACCATTGGGAAATTCAGCAGCCCGGCCGTTCACTTACGACAATATGTGCGCTAAGCAACAGTTAAAGGTCATCAAAGGAACACAGTGACCCAGCGGACGTTGGCGGAGACGGGCTCTCCCTTAATCCGCCCCTCAAACTTGCAACACTCGACTCAATACAAGCAGAATGACATATCAAATGTGTATCGGATTCAGAATTCCCCTCTCGGAGGACGTCACTCGAGGAAGTTGAGTCAAGCGGAGGAGTGGATGTAAAATATGAATTATGACTGGTTGCTCTTTCATATACTGACATACAATACTTAAGCCGCATTCAGAATAGCGCATTTTCACACAAGCTGTATTATCATATTTGAATATATAGAATATTGATCTTTTAACAATGGGAGGATTATGAGAGATGATGGTTGATAACGCTGATATGTTTCATTCGTATATATGTATACTTTTTTTTTTTCTGGAGAGCTCAGTATTGTTCATTCGGTAATTTTACCGATTTGACATGTCATCATCATTGCTCTCCTTTTTTTTTTCTTCTTTTTTTTTTGTTTAATATATTTATTTATTTATTTTTGTATTAAGTATATGTATACTTAATACCATACTGACTTTGCAGTTCCTCAATCAATCACACATCATTTTTCACATCCACAATGAAGATATCCGACATCGCTGTTTCCTCTTTACAAGCCATCTGTTATAGACGTGTTACATGAACCCGCGTCATGTCGCAGTGTGTCGCATAACAGCTTAAAAAGCCTGAGTGGATTCTCCGTCATCGCGGTCACGCTAACCCAGTAAAGTTGAATAGCACACAACAGAATTCTTTTTTTTTTTTAGTTGAAGACATTTCACCTAATATATCCGTAGCGCTTTGGCAGTTGTACTTGTCCAGCGGCGAGACATCAATAATCCAGAGCGGTCACATGTGAGTCCTTTGCTCCGAAATGTGTTTGGCAAGTGACCGACTTGCATAGCAATGAAGTCATTGAAGAGTTGTTCACTAGACTGAAAAAAAAAGAAGAAAAAAAGAAAGCTCGTAAGAGGTCGAGGTTGGAGTTATGCTGTGAAAAACAAAATAACACATAATAATAATAATAATTTCTCCACACTGGTCATAGAAGAGTCAATACATATACATTTTTTTTGTGAAATGATGGTGTTTAAAAAGTACTGTATTGTCACGTCGATTTGCATATCTGTAAACGAACTACTTCCTGCCATCAAAAGCCCTTTCACAGTCTTGTTTTTGTTTTAAAGATTGTGGTCACAAAAGCAAAAATTATTTGCGTCAAAATCACTGTCCTGCTTGATGTACTTTTTTTTTGGGGGGGGGGGGGTTCTTTTTTTTTGTTTTTGGGTCAAAAAGCAGTGTTTTTGGTGAAACCAACACATGTTCTACTCGCTGTAAAAACAAACTAATATAGCCAAATTTTACTTTTTATTTTACAGGTTTTCTTTTTAAAGCATCATTCAATTTACAAAAATAAACTCTGATTTTACACGCCAAATGTAAAATAACATGAAATCACTGTAACTTTTTAGTGTTTTTTTACGAGGAAGTAATTTTCTATTATTTTACAGTATTTTTTTGGCACCCCAGCTGCTACAAAATTACCGTTTTTTTTAATGTTTTTTCATTTAATTATTTTTTTTTTTTTTACAGTGTACTGGTTAATACTTCCGTAATACAGAAAAGAAAACTAGAAACATATTTTTTAAGTGAAAGAAGAGAGTCTACTCCCAATATTCTGTGGGTCATGAAAAAAAATGCTATAAATCTGCTAGCAGTGAATTAGTTAACAAAAGAGCGGGGGAATGTGTTGTCCAATTGTTTGTTTAGCTCACAGGCATTTCGTCGTTTATAGAGGATGATGAAAGACAGCATGCAGTTCCATTTTCTAATGTGGACACTGTGGACGCTTCCATTGACAGCATAGCGACTCAAACCGTGAAAATCAATTGCTGTGGCCACACTTTTATCAGGATTCTTTCCTAAATTTAATGAGCTCTTTCTTGGCACATGTGCCACCCAACGACGAAAGTCTTTTCTTTCTTACTACGTCCGGTAGTAAATGGGAGCTATACTGGAAACTAGAAGAAGTGAATTTTCATTGACGGGTAAAACGAATCTTGTAGTGATTTGTTAAAATGTATCATATCCTCAGCAAAAATATGATGTAATGCATTTTTTTCCCTCATTAGTAGGGATACAATGTACCAGTATCAGCCCGATACATTTGAAGGTATCGGTACTCACAACAGCGGCCAGTATTGGCTGCCCTTTTATGGCCGTTTTATGACTAGGAACTAGAAATTAGATTATTTTGGTGGGGAAATTATTTGTCTCAAAAGTACTAGTGCAGGGTCATTTAAAAGCATTAAAAGTCATTGAATGGGTTTTTCTAAAAATTAAAACCTTAAGTTAAATAGCATTTAATGCGATGTCAAGAGACATTAAAAATGTAAATACTGTTGATATAAAAACATTGTTGTTAATGTTTTATTTAACATACAAGATTGTGCAAATGAATCTCTCTAACACAATTTAGCAATAATAAATGTAATAAAAAAATATATGTTTACTGTCACCAATGTCAAACATGAAACATTAATACTACCTAGTGGCAGAAAATTACAACAACACAAATCCGACTCCTGTTTATTGTCTTTACATTTTAACAGATACAACCACATTTGTATTTGGTAAACATATCGGTTCAATTATGTTAATTAACAAGAGTATGAACATCTTGGAAAAAAATATTTTATTTTATATTTAGAACAGAATTAATTTGATTTGATTAATGGCGAGTTCACAGTGGAAATTGTAATTAATAAAGATTAAAAATTGTAATTGACTGGCAGCCCTAATAAACAGTATACATATACAGTATGTATGTATGTAGTATGGATGTTTGTGCGTGTGTATATGTAATATGGCGTGGGAATTAGATTAGTTTAAAGTCGAAACCCTATAGCGGTATCGGTACTTGTTATCAGTATCAGTGACTACTCAACAGTAGTCAGTGTCACCAACCTGTGCTAACATAGTAGTAAAATCACAATAATAATATGTATATAAATAATAATAATATATTAATAATAATAATAATAATAATAATAATAATAATAAATAATATTTATATAAATATAAATAAATAAATATAAATATTTGTGTGAAAAACACTTCTACTGAAGTTCTCGGATAATGGATAAAGATGCCCATTCGACCTAGATTTCCTTACTTCACTTCATAATCGAAATATTGTTGCGCTCAAAAAAATGTCCCTTCTCCTTGAAATGCAAATTAAGCGTACTGTGTCAATGTAATGAAATGTAGTGTGCCTCATCGGGCGATGTTTGCTAAGTAGCTTGTCCGGACACAACAGTATTATGACGAGCTCATCCCTCTTTGAGCCGTTTATCAGAACACCGCACGAGGTGACGTGGAAGCAATCCTAAGAAGCTCAGAGTAAAGCAAAGATGAAATATTAATCAAAGTGGCGTTTTTTTTTTTATATCAAATTTGGAATTGGGCAGATTTGCTTGAGAGCAGCTGACCTGTTACATTTCACAGCAAGCTCACTTCTCTCTCCTTTTTTTTTTTTCTCGAGAGTATAGTCACACTTCCGTCATACTCCAACCTATTTATTAATTAAAGGTCATTGCCGGAGGTCAACTCGCTTATGAATTGTGGTTGGAAAATTGTTCCCGTGTCCTTCACACAGGCAGCGGCATCTCAACCGAAACAATATCGTAAAGCTTGATGAGTGAGGTGATGCAGGGCTGATGTTGTAAATAGAAATAAAGTGCTCCAGTGGAACACATTTTCGCTGGCTGTGCGATGCACCTTTTAGATAGCATTGAGTTCACACAAAGGAGCAAACACGACCGCGCATCGACTGAAAAAATGGGAGCAGCTGGGGAAGGAAACACATATTGTGATTGAGCTTGTGACAAAAGCTAATCACGACTACAGTGCAATTTATTCATAAGGCACAGTTATAATACCGAGCCAGGGACTCGTTTCAATGTCTGTGAGGATTCTTTTGTCATTCTGGTCACATAGCCACCAAGGGTTGAATTGGGGGCAAATAGTCTCGGGTGTTCCACCTCTCATCCAAGCTGTAACTGGATGGAGGTTGAAAGTTCATTGGGGAGCCGTTTGAGATGTTTCACTTTAAAAGATAAAAATAAAAAGTTTAATAATGTACTTTTTTCCAGTGCTGGTAGATTTTTATTCGCATAAACATGTCATTAATAGTTTTAGAAATCCAAACTGTTTAATTGCTAGCCACTAGTTAGCATTCAGAATTCAGATAGCTTGGGCTAGGTTATAGCTAGCTAGTATGATGTTTCACTTTAAAAGATAAAAATAAAAAGTTTAATAATGTACTTTTTTCCAGTGCTGGTTGATTTTTATTCGCATAAACATGTCATTAATAGTTTTAGAAATCCAAACTGTTTAATTGTTAGCCACTAGTTAGCATTCAGAATTCAGATAGCTTGGGCTAGGTTATAGCTAGCTAGTATGATGTTTCACTTTAAAAGATAAAAATAAAAAGTTTAATAATGTACTTTTTTCCAGTGCTGGTAGATTTTTATTCGCATAAACATGTCATTAATAGTTTTAGAAATCCAAACTGTTTAATTGTTATCCACTAGTTAGCATTCAGAATTCAGATAGCTTGGGCTAGGTTATAGCCAGTGAAGGTATTATTTGATTACTTTATTAAGTGTAATCCTTGCGTGTTCAAAATAATTGCATTGAGATCTCAATGGAGAAGTTTCTTTGCAAAGATTTATTTAAGAGCTCTTAGATACAGTTAGGAAGCCTACATCTGAAAGCAATGTCGAGCCCCCAAGTGTGTATCCGCATACAAAACACCCACTTTTCAGGTTTCTCAGTGGTGGTAGATTTTTATTCGCATAAACATGTCATTAATAGTTTTAGAAATTCAAACTGTTTAATTGCTAGCCAGTAGTTAGCATTCAGAATTCAGATAGCTTGGGCTAGGTTATAAGGTAAGGTAAGGTAAATTCCACTGATTGTCACACCCAACTAAGTGGGGGCGCAATTCGTTCTAGCTAGCTAGTATGATGTTTCACTTTAAAAGATAAAAATAAAGAGTTTAATAATGTACTTTTTTCAGTGGTGGTAGATTTTTATTCGCATAAACATGTCATTAATAGTTTTAGAAATCCAAACTGTTTAATTGCTAGTCACTAGTTAGCATTCAGAATTCAGATAGCTTGGGCTAGGTTATAGCTAGCTAGTATATTAGCCTGCTTATTTTGTATATCAAAAAAAAACACACACACATAATTCATTACATAGAACGGAAAATTTCAAAAAAGTTTCAATTATGTACATTCTTCAGTGACAGTAGCTTTTAGAGTTAGAAATCCATCTGGCAACTAACATCGGAACTCATTCAGCATTCAGGTAGCTGGGGCTGGGTTTTTGCTAAAATAGTATATTAGCGTATTCATTTTGTTCAAAAAACAAAAATAAACAACAAATCTGATAAATAATACATTTTACCGGACAGTGGCAACAAGATAACCTGCCTCGTGAAATAGGACAAGCAGGTAGCATTAGCATCAAGCTAGGGGCTTTCATGAGTAAAGCACACAATACCTCCAAAATATACACCGCATGTGTCCATTTGTTTCCGATTTGATCACAAAAATGAAAATAACAATTGCCTGGTTTAAAGCGGAATTATGTTTGATTCTTGGGCAGGGGAAATGCTAAAACTAATACTCCTTTTTGTAAAACTGAAAAATCATGGAGAACAATGTTTGGTATTTCCTTGTACAGTACGTCTGTCTGTTTGTTACTGAAGAAGATGAAGATGACTATTTACATATATTACTCGCAAAAAAAAAATGGCGGTAGAGAAATTTGATGGATAATTGCATAATCCTGTTGAATAACAAACAAATAAAAGGCAATCATGACAATTTAACAAATTAATACTGGTCCCCAAGTAGATGGAATAAGTGCACCTAGCATATCAACTGCTGTGTTTTTTTTTTTCATTTTCAGTCATGATTTTTATTTTTTATTTTTTTTAGGATGTCTGACCGTAAAATACTTGTCAGAAACCAAAACGACATTGTAAATAAACAGAGAGGTCACTGCTGAACCGGTTCCAATGACAATAGGATAGAAGCAAACTATTTTCTTTCACCTGTCTGGTACTTCTGATAAACAACAACAACCCACAAAAAAAAAAAGCCTTAAGATAAGCAAAAATCATAAAAAGCATGCAAGGGACACTCACATACGTACATTAATACACACACTAAAACAGCCACAAAAACAAAACAAAAGATACTCATCAGTAATCTTTTGCTTTTTTGTTATCGGGCCCTCTTCTTGGTGCCAGCTTTCGTTCTCTGGCTCATGTCAGAGTGGAGTAATTAACATTTATCAGTCTCGAGCAGACCTTTCCCACACAGGAGAAAATGATGTGTAACCTGCAACGGTCTTTTCTCTCTCCCACTGCAATGTTCTCTCACCCTTTTAGCCTTTTCGGGGTGAGGGTTCCGACCAAGGCTTCCTCAGCTATTCAGTAGCGAACACCGATTCACTGGCAAATGTATGATGATGTGCTACCTTCAAAGTTTACCGTCAGTTATCCTGCAAATTGACTTAATGAGCAAAACTCGGATGTGTTGCCATGATTTTTAATTGACTGTTTATTAACAACCCTAAAAAAAAAAAAATAGTGAATAATCAACCATATTTTCAAAGGAGACATTAATTAATTTTTATATTAAATTTGACCAATTTCAAACATTTCTAGGATGTCTTCAGGACATCCTTGCGGTATTTTGTGTCAAAACGGTGGAGCTTGGTGGTTTCGGCCAGGCGAGGACTAAAAAGGTTTTCACTCATGGAGGCGGCACTTCATCACCTAGCCGCTGAATTACACATGTTGATTAATGCAAATGTTATCAGTAGGTGAAAGAATAAATTAGGTGAAAGAGTACAATTGAAAAACACACTAAAATTAAAATCTTTAGAAATCTATTGTTTTGTCATTGTTTACTTGTTTATGGTCACCATTCTGATTTGGATTTGTGTCACTGATACCTTTGAAGTAGTGGTGTTCCATATCATACCTTCTACGATATTACCGGTGTATTTTTTGGGGGGTGATAAAAATTAGAAATATTGCGAAATTTACGTGATGACATAATCCGTGACATCATAGGTCTTCGTGTCCATTTGTTTGTTTCCTTTTTTTGAGAGAGAGCTCAGTATTGTTCATTCTGCAATCTTACCGATTCAACATGTCATCATCATTGCTCTCTCTTTTTTTTCCTCTTTTTTTTTGGGGTATGTGCGTGCGTGTGAGTGTGTACTCATTAATTCACCTAAAACCTATTAAAAATCCCATACCGTTCACCTAAACCGAATACTTCAGAATCCAGCTAGAGTCGTGAGGTTGTCAGGAGACCCGAGGAAGGATCAAAGAAAAGAAAGGAAAGTGAAATCCAGCACCGACCAGACATCACCTACTACCCACCGGGTTACCAATCAGAATCTTTCACCAACCCCAGAAACATCTAAATTCCAACAAATTAGGGAGACCTTATAATAATTATCACATACAGCACAGTCAACGTTGAATGATTCAAAATTCCAGGTAGCAGCAAAATGTAGACACACAATTAGAGAACACTGTTATGGAAATGTTTCTTTCCCCTGTTGGTTAGTGGGCATGGAAAGGTCATCGCTATTCTGCCTTCTGTTATATCGATTAGCATAACTGCGCTATGAGCTACAGGTTGAACCAGAGTGGATCGTTTCACATAACATTTAGATACTTGATGTGCTGTTTGCCTCTCAATTATTGACTCGTCGAGTGTGTAGGGTACACGCATATTGACCCATAGTTGTGTTATTTTTATACACTCTAAAAACAGTTGGGTTAAAAGTAACCCAATTATGGGTCAAAAATGGACCGATCCACTTTATGGGTCAATTTGACCCAAATTTGAGTCAAGATATGAGTCTTTTAATGTAAAACAACTCGTAAATATTGGTCAGATCTTGGGTCAAATTTTTTTTTTTTTTGTACAAAACAACTCAGAAAGTTGGGTCAAAATGACCCATAAGGTGGATTGTTCATTTTTTGATCCATAATTGGGTTACTTTTGACTAGGGGTGTTAGAAAAAATCGATTCGGCAATATATCGCGATTTACAGCGCGCAATTCTCGAATCGATTCGATATGCGGCCGAATTGATTTTTAAACATCAATTTTTTATGGGAATATTCAACAAAACGTCTTACTTCGGGTTAGTATTCACACATTAAGCATGGAAGAATGTTATATTAATAGAAAATTAAGTCTTAATATTTGATTTCAGTTTTGTTCAATGCAGTGGCTCAGTTATAAGCCTGAATTTTCAGATAAATAAATACATTTTCATACAAATTTTACAGTGTACATGTACAAGTTTACTCATTAGCATTTTCTAAATTTGAGTTTTAAAAAAAATCGCAATAATCAATTTATAGATTCGTATCGGGATTAATCGTATTGAATCGTGACCTATGAATCGGGATACGAATCGAATCGCCAGGTACTAAGCATTTCACACCCCTACTTTTGACCCAAATGTTTTGGGAGTGTGTAAAAAGTTAACCATGTTCACATTTACAGCATAAATAAAAAGTGGCTACAAAGTAGGATGTTCTTCTTCTCCTATCACTAATAGAGGCGTGTCCTTACAAAAAAACAAAGAAAATGCAAAGTGATCAGAATGATGCTTTGTTGAATTGAGCTCTTGTAAGGTTTTACTGCGAAATGACACATTGCCATACAATGGTTGCTATTTTTGTGCCACGTCTAAGGATGAATTTTCCCGAAATTTGTATCCAGGTAAAAACTGCATTACCTTTACGGCATTCAAATTTTGAGGTTGCATTGCATGATTCCTATTAATGAGTTTCCACTGTGCTTGTCCAAACCCCCCACCCCCCCTACTGTATTCTCGCAAAAACAGGCTCTGTAGTTGAGTACCTATTATGAACGAACTAAACACCTTTGTGCGATTGAGGACACTGGACATTGGAAAAGTGTTGAACTGCAGAAGCAGCATGTTTCATAATGAGTCGGCAACAGTAGAGCGCACTGCAGCAGCATAAAGAAAAAAAGGAGCCCTGTTGCACATTAACGTCTGGAGTGGTTTACGGAGCAGATGAAAGCCTCAGACTAATCACATTTGCCAGGAGCTCACTATCTTTCAACCAATACAATCTCAGGGATTTACCTGCATAAACAGCATTTCCTCTTTAGCGAGGCTCTCATCAGATACAAAACATGTAAATTACTTTGATACAGTCATGCTTGATATGCAAAATCTGAATGTTGCTTTTGGGGAGGTTTTGTCACATTTGCATTAGAAGAGCGTCTCAGGTGCATTTAGACGATTTAAAGCAAAAAAAAAAAAAAACTGCTTTTGCCAGCAAAATAGGAAAACAGACAATTCATGAGTTGCTGCGTAACTGCATTTCCTTTTTTTTTTTCTTTTTTTTTGGAGAGCTCAGTATTGTTCATTCGGTAATTTTACCGATTTGACATGTCATCATCATTGCTCTCTCTTTTTTTCTTCTCTTTTTCTTTTTGGGTATGTGCGTGAGAATGTGTGGGAGTATGTGCATGTGCGGGTGTGTGTGTGCATGTGTGCGTGCGTGGGAGTGTGTACTCATTAATTCACCTAAAACCTATTAACTCATTCACTGCCATTGACTTTAATTTGAACTATTTCTATTAGTTTAACATTTTTTTTCCATTTTTGTTAACAAGAGTATGAAAGCCTAGAATTTTTTCTTTGTACATTTAGAACAGATATAAAATGTGTGATTAATCGTGAGTTAACTAGTGAAGTCATGCGATTAATTACGATTACAAATTTGAAGTGCCTAATTTTTAATAATCTTTTCTTTATTTTTATTAATCTTTTTTTTTTAAGAAAAGATTATTAATCATTATGGGCGTCAGGCGATTACAATTTTTAATCGTAATTAATCGCATGACTGCACTAGTTAACTCACAATTAATCACAAATTTCATATCTGTTCTAATTCAATAAAAAAAATCTTGGTATTCATACTCTTATTAACAAAAGTGGGAAAAATGTTAAACTAATTGAAATAGAAATGAGTTTTTGACGTCTATAGCCGTCAATGGCAGTGAATGAGTTAAAAAATCCCATAGCGCTCACCTAAACCGAATACTTCAGAATCCAGCTAGAGTCGTGAGGTTGTCGGGAGACCCGAGGAAGGATCAAAGGAAAGAAAGGAAAGTGAAATCCAGCTCCGACCAGACATCACCTACTACCCACCGGGTTACCAACCAGAATCTTTCACCAACCCCAGAAACATGTAATTCCAACAAATTAGGGAGACCTCAAGAGACCAAAGGAAAGACTGAGGAAAGGTAGGAAGGACAGATGTCCATTTGGACGTACACGCGTCGTTCCCCGCTGCATAAAAACAATGAAGCGTGTGAGGCTGTTTGTATCGGCGTAACTGCATTTGTGACGCAAACACAGCAAGCCAGTAACACAATAACACATGAGATGAATATGGCCACGCTGGATTCACAGCAATTAAGATTCTCATTAATTACCAGGAGCTATTGAAAAGAAGATTCCTGCAGCAAGATGACGCGGAATCGCAAATGCAAGATTTAATCAGGTTATTCTGACTGGAAGCACCTATTAGGCCCGTCTTGTGGAACAAATCTACCTTGCTTGTTTCATTCAAGAGGCGCAATGCAATAATGGATATTTTGATGAAACATAATTGCTTCAAATTGGTAGCTGCGCCAATGCTAGTGTCCTTTAGCCTCCGTTTATTACGTGACAATGGCGCAGGCTCCCTCGCTGTGGCGTTTTTTTATTCAGCAGAAATGCTCTGGCCTGCTTATATAATCCCATACATACAACCGCAAAAGCTAACTAGCTAGCGAAAAATGACAACATACAGTAACTAAAAAGTACCATTTAAAAAAAATAATAATGAAAAGGCCTTCAACTCTTTTACCGCCAAAAACGTTTAGTGACGTATACGAAAATCCCAATGAATGTCGCCAAAAACGTTAATTGACGTTGCATATACATATACTTGCATAAAATACACCCCAAAAAACATTTAATTAAAACTAATACTAAAACTAATAAAAACAAAATTAAAATGAAGCATTTTTTAGCCCGGACTCGAACCCCCGACCCCAGATCTGTGAGCTAATATTCCACTACTTTATATTTGCAACATTATGAGTTTTGTTTTTTAGCCTATTACATGTTACTTTTTCGCAGAATAAAAAATAATTCTCCTAATATTTTGGAAAATATTATAACATTATTCCTAATAATTTATTTTTGTAATACAATTTTTTTTTGTGTTTAGTTGCTATTTCTCCTTCAACTCTCAATACATGTTTTCTCGTCTTTAAATACCCTTTGCTATAATATTCATTTTATTTTATTTTTTAAAATTATTTTTTAGCTATAATATTCATAATAATTATGTAAAATGTGCTTGTGGCTAGCCGTGATGGACGAATGTGTTTGTCCTTTTCTTTATTTTCACTGCTTTTCTGGTGGATTATGTTGTTCATAATTTTCCAAAAATAATTACTTACATTGCAATGGAAATAAATAGAATTATTTTATACTGTCTGTGCTTATATAGACATAAATTCACCAAATCCATAAAGAAGACTTTCATTTGTTGTTACTGATGACGCCCACTTCAAGATATATCACCTCTCATACAGTATAAAAGTAAAGGTACAGCAAAAATGTGTTGCATACTTTATATTTATATATGACAACGGAAAAAAAAAGCCGCTACGGGTAAATTTATTTCAAGCATTTGACTGCACGCATTTTATTATCAAATTTTTAAAGAAAACTATTTCTCTGAATACGTTGACACAAAGCCTCAAGCTCTGCACCGTCTACTTTATGTTATCATGGGAGGTTCGGCCATACGGTAAATATTTTAGAGATATTCAAATGTGCATCCTAAAGAGCCGCTAAGTTCAACGGGGAAAGGCAGCATCTGCATCACGACGGAGTGAACCGTCTCACCCTCCAGCGATCATTAAGGAAAGACGAGCGAGCGCTGCACCTTCCGCCCAGCAAGGAACGTTCAACATCACATGCACAACCTCCAACAAAAGGTAACGGGGGAAAAAGCACCGAAATTGGACCGTATAGAATTCTAGGAGCGAATAAGTAAGACATAATGTTCATTTTTCCTCTAGAAGAAAAGTTAACACCAGATGGAGTACAAAGACATCATGTATAATATTGAATAAATAATGTAGGAGACATCTTGGGGAAGAGTGTAAAGCTTAAATGACAAGGTGCCGCAACAAGAAAGCGAAAGTACTGGAAGATAATTGAGGGCATGATGGGGGGGTGAAAGCTCCCTGACAAGATAAAGAAGCTTTTTTCTTTTTCTTCCAACCATTTTAGTTGCATGTCTGTTTCCTTACGAAAGGAATCTTTGCAAAGGTATGATGACATAATGGTTAAATGCATTGTACTGCATATTAAATGTAACACTTCGTTAAGCACTCTAGAACAGTGTCATTGAATGTCATTGGTAAGATTATTACCAATATAGGGCAGAGTTACATAATACAGGTTGTTTCTATAGTTCGTTTTTCATTTGGTTTGACGATTCGGGTTTTAAATTATAAATGTATTTTTTTTCTAAATCAGAACAGGTTTGTTAGTTTATATATATATTTTTTTGAAAACCAGAGTCAGCTGTGGAATACGTACCATTGCCCAGCCGTTTTGCAGCTCGTTCTACCCGGACCGTGGGCTCTCCGGTCTAGTGTCAAGGTAAGCGCTGATGATGATCATATTATGCTGCTTAATGTTAAAGTGTGTTGATTTCTGTTTGCGGGGAATAAAAGGCACCATTATTCTAGCAAAGTGAGGCGTGTTGATTGCTGTTTGCGGGGAATAAAAGCTACAATTATTCTAGCACAGTACAGGTGTTGATTGCTGTTTGCGGGGAATAAAAGGCGCAATTATTCTAGCGCATTATATCAGTCTCTGTGTATTCATTGTTACCGCCGATCACTCGCGATCCTGCATAAAAATATAAAGGTGAAGTAGTGTTTTCCACAAAACAACCACTCTTGTTTTTTTTTTTATTGTGTCAACATTTTTTTTCAATTTTAGTTTTAGTTATTTAACTATTATATATAGTATAGTATACGTATATGCATAGTTACAAAATTACGCAACCAATTTTATATCCGGTTTCCAGGTTAAAGCTAATGTTTTCTTTCAAGGTATTCTAAATTTATTTCATTTAAGCAATTAAATGTCTGCTTTCGAAAAAACAAATCTAATCTTTATTGAATTTCATCACAAAACTAGACAACTCCAAGATACAGTATACATTTTCTTAGCCAAATTGTGCTTTGGGGAAAAATAATAATAACTGGAGACAAAACAGAGGATTTTGTGAACTGTTCCATCCTGGATGGATGGATGGATGGATGGATGGATGGATGGATGGATGGATGGATGGATGGATGGATGGATGGATAGATAAAAGCTAGCTCTGAAGAGTAGATAGTAAGAGAGAGAGAGAGAGAGAGAAGCTAGCTAGCTCTGATAAGTAACTAGTGAGAGAGAGAGAGAGAGAGAGAGAGAGAGAGAGAAGCTAGCTAGCTATGTTAAGTAGCTAGTAAGAGAGAGAGATAGATAGATAGATAGATAGATAGATAAATAGATAGATAGATAGATAGAAAATAGATAGCTCTGATAAGTAGCTAGTGAGAGAGATAGAGAGAGAGAGAGAAAGAGAAAGAGAGAGAAGCTAGCTAGCTCTGATAAGTAGCTAGTAAGAGATAGATAGATAGATAGATAGATAGATAGATAGATAGATAGATAGATAGATAGATAGATAGATAGATAGATAGATAGATAGATAGATAGATAGATAGATAGATGTTTCATTTAGGAGGCGAGACCTCCTCAAGGCCTTCATGTCAGAGCCGTGCCGGGCCGCAGCCACAAGATCCATCATTCTTCTAAAACTCTGCCACAGTGGCCGTCTGATCAACGATACCGCTAATAATAACTGCCACACTGCCACCCCCCCGTCTCATCATCCCGACTGACACAGCTCGGGGCACCTCTCCGCAGATTGCCTCTGCAGATTAGAACCGCATTAGACAGGCTATTTACCAACCTTAAATCCCCCCCGGGCTCCCCCTTCATTTTGTTTGCCTACCAAAAACACCCCACGGACGACATCACAACCTTTTTCAAAGTGAGAAATCACTGCTTCGTTTATATTTCTCTGGTGGATTCTGATAAAAAAAAAAAAGCGGACTCGGGAACGATGGTTTGTTGAGGTAACCCTGCTGAGAAGATGGTCTTCGAAGTTTGAGCTTTGGGAAGACTTTTCCCACTTGGTAAGCACCATTTATTACATTGCACCGCCTCTACCCCTGTGGCATCATTGACACATAGTTAAAGGTTAGCTTGGAACAAAACCACTTGCCCTTTTACTCTAATAAATATGCAGGATCCTTGACTTTGCAGCAATGAAAAAGAGCAATACCCATACACACTTATATGTATCATGTGTGAATATCTATTTTACGCAGTCTTGCAAGAGAACGAGCAAACTCTGGTTCAGCACCATCCGTTCTGCTAGAGGCTCACGATGGTGTGACAGAAGCAAAAAATAAAAAATAAAAAATAAAAAAATAAAAAATAAAATAAAATACAAAATAAAATACAAAATAAAATAAAATAAATAAAAATGGAAAAAAAAGACCCATTAATCACCTAACCTGGCATCCCGGCGCAGTGCAGCTCTCAGTTATAACCATCATTAGAACAAGCAGGCCTATTGCATCCCAGCCCTCCCCTTGACTTTAGCACTTAAACATTCATCACCTACATCACTTTGGAAGGCGCAACGAGGAGTCCTCATTTAAACCGAAACAAAAGAATGTGTCCTTTGTAATGAAATTTAAACGGTGGTGACAATGAATGTTACGAATGAATGATGACGGCTCCCATTATTCTGCCGAATTAAGTGCATGATCAGCTGCAAACTGCATATTCATGATGAAAAATGTCATACTAACCAGTTAATCGGGAAGGATGACATTCCTTTACAATGAATATTCAATATGAAGGCCATTGAACGTTCTTGTTCATAGTTTGGATGTGGAATAGTGAAAGTGAAACGGACTGATTATTTTGAAGCAATTCCAATATAACATTTTTATTTTAATTGTATGAAATGAATGGCAATTTTCTATTCTTCTCATTTCTAATACCTGATTGTAAAATAGCCACAACAGAATCAATACTGGTATCGACTGCTCATGACGTCAAAAAAATCACAAATGTTTCATGAAGCTTCATGAAGCACTTGTGATACATATATTTTTTAGCTCTTCTAAATGACACTCTTGGTGCAGTCGACAATTTCCATTGCACTATCCTTTAGATTTAAAACAAGAGCACCATCTAGAGGAGTAAAAAAAAAATTGCTGCAATGCTTCATGAAGCTTCATGAAACATTTGTGATTTTTTTTTTTTTACTCTTCTAGATGACACTTGGTTTAAAGATGCAGTGGCAATTTAATCAATTTACATTCCACTATCCTTCATAATTCAAACAAGAGCACCAACTAGAGGATTAAAAAAAATACAAGTGCTTCATGAAGCTTCATGAAACATTTGTGATTTTTTTTTTAACTCTTCTAGATGACACTTGGTTTAAAGATACAGTGGCAATTTAATACATTTACATTCCACTATCCTTCATAATTCAGACAAGAGCACCATCTAGAGGATTAAAAAAAAATAGAACAAGTGCTTCATGACGCTTCATGAAGCACTTGTGATATATATTTTTTTTAGCTCTTCTAAATTACACTCTTGTTGCAGTCAACAATTTCCATTGCACTATCCTTTAGAATTAAAACAAAAGCACCATCTAGAGGAGTAAAAAAATAAATAGCTGAAATGCTTCATGAAGCTTCATGAAACATTTGTGATTTTTTTTTTTTACTCTTCTAGATGACACTTGGTTTAAAGATGCAGTGGCAATTTAATCAATTTACATTCCACTATCCTTCATAATTCAAACAAGAGCACCAACTAGAGGATTAAAAAAAATACAAGTGCTTCATGAAGCTTCATGAAACATTTGTGATTTTTTTTTAACTCTTCTAGATGACACTTGGTTTAAAGGTGCAGTGGCAATTTAATCAATTTACATTCCACTATCCTTCATAATTCAAACAAGAGCACCAACTAGAGGATTAAAAAAAATACAACAAGTGCTTCATGAAGCTTCATGAAACATTTGCGATTTTTTTAAACTCTTCTAGCTGACACTTGGTTTAAAGGTGCAGTGGCAATTTAATCAATTTACATTCCACTATCCTTCATAATTCAAACAAGAGCACCAACTAGAGGATTAAAAAAAATAGAACAAGTGCTTCATGAAGTTTCATGAAGCTTCATTTCCCAGCGCTAGTGTTCTGTTGATAATTTGGATAAACTGAAGCCTTGTAAACAATGGCTGCACCTGAAAAGATAAGAATAGAGATCCGTTTTATCGAAACAAGTCTCAAAGGTTTTGGCCCTTTTTAAACCCTTTCCGTCATCTCTTTTCCCAACGGATATGCGAAACAAAACATTTTTTGAAACAATGCATCTGGCAGTAGATTAATTGTCCAAAAAGCAATATTTATTCAGTATGGAGTGGCTGGCGTAAAAAATAACTTCTCCTTCTATGCAATAGGTATTTAGATAGAAATGATCTGTTATGATAATGTAATTCTCTTGTTGTTCATATTTCCCAAAAGGCAGAAAAGGTTGTTTTGAATTTTCCAGTGCCAATCTGTCCGTGCAAGAGGAGAGAAATTACTTGAATGAATCTCGTCTCGGGCAGTCTATTATCGGTCCGGCTCTCTCTTGGAGATTTCACCGCCCTCCGACTAGTCCCGATAGACAAAATGGAAAAGCAAAATGTCATATTTCCTCCACCACTCTTTAATTCATGAGTCCTCTGCCTTATCAGACCACTGGAGTCTTAACCTGTTTTACTTTCCGCCTGCGTCCATTGTGTGTGGGTGTTCTTCCACCCCGGAAGACTTCTGTCTTTCCCTTACCGAACACTGCGCGGGCCAAGGGTCCCTTGGTTCCCCCGTGGGACTGATAACACCTCACACGTCCCGAGTAAAGGGGATGGAGTGGGATAAGGCTTTCAGAATTCAGAATTGCTTTTCTTAAATTTGATTAGCATTTCGTGGCATTCCATTTTCTCACCGTGCTCCAAGGGCAAGAAGTTTGCGGATTATGCGGTCTACTTCACATGTGCCCGATGTACGTAACAAATGCATTAAGCCAGGGTTGGAAACCCGCGGCTCTGGGGCCGCATGTTGCTCTTTCATCCTCCTGCGACTTTGGAAAAGAATATCAGAATTTAATTTTAAATGATCAATACTGAGATCTCCCAGAAAAAAAAAAAAAAAGAAAAAAATAATAATTTTAATTTGTTTTGATTTTCATTTGTTCATATTCTTAGTTTGACAATTTTTCTGCTCTTGTAACATTATGTTTTGTATGTGCAACATCTGGCGCTGGTGATTCGCATGCCAGTAGGTAAACTATAGATAAAGCCAAGAAGAGAACATTTTGGGTAGCAAAATATACTGTAATATACTGTAATTCTTTCACCTACCACTAGAGACAGCCAACACTAGGTGCTCGTACCACATTTTGAGACTTTGGATGGTTTAGACCAGGGGTCACCTAACTCCTCGATCCGGCATGTTTCAGATGTTACCCCCTTCCAACACACCTGATTCAAATGATCAGCTCATTAGCAATCTCTTCAGAAGCCTGATAAACGAGCTTGATCATTTGAATCAGGTGTGTTGGAAGAGGAAAACATCTAAACAGGCATAATCAACTCTGGTCCGCGAGGGCCCCTATTCTACAATTTTTAGATGTTTTCTTCCTCTAACACGCCTGATTCAAATGATCAGGATCACTATCAGGCTTTTGCAGAGCTTGCTGACCAGCTAATCATTTCAATCAGGTGTGTTGGAGGAGGGAAACATATAAAACATGCAGGATAGGGGCCCTTGAGGACCAGAGTTGATTATGCCTGTTTAGATGTTTTCCTCTTCCAACACACCTGATTCAAATGATCAAGCTCGTTTATCAGGCTTCTGAAGAGATTGTTAACGATCTGAATCATTTGAATCCGGTGTGTTGGAGGAGGAAACAATCTGAAACACGCAGGGTAGGGGGCTTCAAGGACCGGCGTTGGTGACCCCTGTTTCGATGTTTTCCTCCTCTAACACTCCTGATTCAAATGATCAGCTCATCAGCAAGCTCTACAGAAGGCAAATAACAATCTGAATCATTTGAATCAGGTGTGTTGGAGGAGGAAACCATCTCAAACATGCAGGATAGGGGCCCTTGAGGACCAGAGTTGATTATGCCTGTTTAGATGTTTTCCTCTTCCAACACACCTGATTCAAATGATCAAGCTCGTTTATCAGGCTTCTGAAGAGATTGCTAACGATCTGAATCATTTGAATCAGGTGTCTTGGAGGAGGAAACCATCTGAAACACGCAGGATAGGGTCCTTTGAGGACTGGAGTTGGTGACCCCTGTTTAGATGTTGCCCTCCTCTAGTACACCTGATTCAAACGATCCTGATCATTTGAATCAGGTGTGTTGGAGGAGGAAACCATCTGAAACATACAGGGTAGGGGGCTTCAAGGACCGGCGTTGGTGACCCCTGTTTTGATGTTTCCCTCCTCTAACACTCCTGATTCAAATGATTCAGATTGTTATTTGCCTTCTGTAGAGCTTGCTGATGAGCTGATCATTTGAATCAGGAGTGAGTTACACACACACAACACACCTGATTCAAATGATTCAGATCGTTAGCAATCAGCTCATAAGCAAGTTCTGCAGAAGACTCATAACGATCCTGATCGAGGGGAATCAAGCTCAAAAAAAGGTCCGTCCACACCACTCCCCCTGCGACAAAATATTTTTCGGGGGCATAAAAAACGGCCGTTCGCCCCGGGCATGTAGCGGGCTTCATACGCCACTGCCGACCCCTGCATTAAGCAAAAGTATTGAGTACTGCCGGCAGCTACAGTGCGGTGGCGTTAACCTTTTTAGTCTCATTATTGAGGTCACATTTTCAAAGTACGGTCCACAATTTCTATCTGCGGCATTTTTAAGATTAAGAGCCGAGAGTGTGAGAAAAGACAAATGTGTGATCATGCCGCTTTCTAATCCTGAGGGTGTTTGGAAAAGAATGAAAAAATATGGAATTCAAAATGCAAGCTGTCAGTGGAAAATATCCCACACTCACAATTTTCAAGCAGACTTTCTGAGTCAGCATTGGCCTGCTCCACTTGCAAGAGGGAACACACAAAGTTTGAGACGCTGTCAACTTGCGGGTAGCGTTAAATAATCTTGTTGATGTTTTTTAACGGGATGCCAAATGAGTGATTAGCACAGTTCTGGGTTCGAATCTCAGCTTTGATTGGAGGCACTCCGACTTCCTACCATCTCTCATCCAAACCGGTTGGGATTGACTCCAGCTCAAATTGTGTCATAAACGACCCACGCATAATTTTTTTATATATTTTTTTACTTTTTAAAATTTGTTTCTACATGCCTCGTAGCAGTAATGATAGTAGACAGTATACCAGAGGTGGGAATTTCCTTGATATTGACAAAATGTCCGTCAATCCATCAAAAATTGATGCCCTCTTTGTTGACTAATAACGAATGACTGAAAACTTGAAAATGTTTTTTTGTCCGTCAATATAATCATCAATAACCGGGTCAGTACTGAAGACTGACGCTGGGTTTGTGACGCGGCGAAATTCTGTCATTTCATAGCAGAGACTTTTCGTACCGCGCACCTACGAGAATCACGCGGATCATGAACGTACAGCATATAATGTGGCAAAAAAACTTTGCATATAGCTCTTAAGCTCTGTAGTTTCCTATGGTCTGAAGGGGCCGTGAAGGCAACAGGTCAAAGGATGCTGGAGTGCAGGGGTGAGGGGAGAGGAGACAGATAACGGACAAATGACAAATAGCGGATGCACAAAATTCACTGAAACACCCTCCTCTAAAGTATACATTAGGGGTGTTCAAAAAAATCGTTTTGCCGATATACCGCGATATTACCGTGCACAATTCTCGTATCGATTCAATATGCGGCCAAATCGATTTTTAAACATCCATTTTTGATGGAAATATTCAACAAAACATCTTACTTGAGGTTTGCTTTTAAACCAAGAGTACCATCTCGAGGAGTAAAAAAAACAAATATCACAGGTGCTTCATAAAGCTTCATTTGTCTGCCTGTCTGTCTGGTTAGCTGTTTAGCTAGCTAGCTAGCTGGCCCATTTAAACCAAGAGTGCCATCTAGAGGAGTCAAACAATATCACAAGTGTTTCATGAAACTTAATGTGTCAAGCACTACTGATAAGTATTTTCTAACAATTTTTTTTTCCGCAATAATCAACATGATTAATCGGTATCTAATCGAATCGTGACCTATGAATCGTGATACATATTCCGATATACATAAAAGCAATGCAGTGAAATGATGATTCAGATTTAAAGATGGGGTATGGACTCTAATTTAGCTCCAAATGCTATTAAATTGATTGCAGTAACAAACTGCCAGCCAGACGTTAAATTACCGGAATTACACCAAACCTTTTTTGACAGCCAATTTGGCAAACAGGAATGTTGACCCCCATAAGACGACTGCAGAATATGTTTAACGCCCCTCAAATTTGTTGTCCGTGATGTCAATACACTTCTTCGGATTATACTGCCACACTAACATGACACCATTTGACATCAATGAAACGCGAGCAAACCGCTGATGTCTCTGCTGGTCATCGTTTCTACAGCGCTAGTCTTAATTAAGGCCCCAGGGTGGGCCCGACCTTACCCCAGATGACTTTGGGCAAGATGCCAGATACATCTTAGACTCGTCACCAGACAATCAAAGGGATTTTGAAGTAGCCATCACTTTACATCCACACCAAATTAGAGTATTTAATTAACCTAACATTCATGTCAACCCTGAAATTAACTCATTCACTGCCATTGACGGTTATAGACGTCAAAAATTCATTTGAACTATTTCGATTAGTTTAACATTTTTTTCCCACTTTTATTAAAAATCTAGATTTTTTTTATTGTACATTTAGTTTTGTACCCCGCCTACTGCCCGAAGCCAGCTGGGATAGGCTCCAGCACCCCGCGACCCTTGTGAGGAAAAGCGGCCAAGAAAATGGATGGATGGATGGATGGATTTAGTTTTGTACATAAATTTATGATTAATCACGAGTTAACTAGTAAAGTCATGCGATTAATTACAATTAAAAACTTTAATCGCCTGATGCCCCAAATTTTTTATATTTTCTCTTTTTTTTTTTTATTCACTGCCGTTGACGGCTATAAACGTAAACAATTCATTCAAACTATTTCTATCAGTTTAACTTTTTTTCCACTTTTGTTAAAAAGAGTATGAAAACCTAGAATTTCTTTATTGTACATTTAGAACAGATATAAAATTTGTGATTAATCGTGAGTTACCTCATGAAGTCATGCAATTAATTACGATTTTAATTGCCCGACGCACCTAATTTTTAATTGTAATTAATCGCATGACTTCAACCGTTAACTCACGATAAATCATAAATCTGATATCTGTTCTAAATGTACAATAATAACAAAATTCTAGGTTTTCATACTCTTGTTAACAGAAGTGGAAAAAAATGTTAAACTAATAGAAATAGTTCAAATGAATTTTTGACGTCTATATCCGTCGATGGCAGTGAATGAGTTAACTGAAACTTAAAAGTCATTAAAAATAACAAACCATACATGCTATTGAAGACGTATTTCTGCCCACCTCTCTATTTTCTGTGGGGACGCGGGTGCCAATTGCAGATGACTCGGAGCGAGTAGCAGGGCACACTCTGGACTGATTGGCACTCAGTCACACTGTGATTGCGACGGCCATTGCAGCTGATTGTGCATAGTTGAAAATGACCTGCTGTTTTTCACATTGCTTCTCTTTAACTGCCGTTTCTGATGACTTGCTGGCTTTGGCTGCTGTACTTTATTTATCATTTGAAACCTGAACGAGGACTCTTCGGGTCCAGATCGGGTTTGGGCCATCTCACAACTATTAGAGTTGGGTATCGATTCTAATTTCCTTAATCGATTCGATTTCGATTTGCTTCAATACAATATTGATTAATTATGGAATATCAGTTCTTCTTAAATATCAAAGACATGATAAAAACTGTTGCGGAGGCAGTGACTGGTAAAATTATTTTGTTTACTAATTAAAATAACACATTATAATCGTTTGTGTTACACAAACACTGACATCAGCAAGGATGGGATGAACATATTTTCATAATTCTAATTCAATCATTTTAAATATAAATTAAAAAGATTCTGAAATGTCTTAAGGCGCAATAACAAGTCAAGTCTTTCATAAATGTAAGAAAACGTTTTTAAATTCATGTGAAAAGTAAATTTCAGGAAAACAATGAGATACAAAAAAAATAGTGAATATGAATTAAATGAGAAAAAGAGATATTAAAATAATCGATTCATTGTTTTATGAATCGATATCGGGCTCGAAAAGGAAAAACGATTCGATATCGATTATTATTTTTTAACCCAGCCCGAACAGCTATGTAAAAACGTTACGCTTTTAGCAACTAGTATGTAGTTTTTATATTTTGACATGATGTGGTATTTATGACCTAAAAAAATAATTAATTAATGTAATTATAAAAATCAATAAAAAAAATTCTTCAAATCTATATTTTCATTATAATTGTACTGGTGCGTTGTTTTTTCAAGATGTGTAATTGTTAGCCTCATAACTTTGATTTAAGTTGAAAATATGTGGTGCGACCATTGTAAAAAGCTTTCTATGATAGATGGATGTCCTAAACTATAAATGTCCTAATTTAACCTTGTACGTAATAGTAAATAATAATAAAGAATAAATACTTTAAATGTTTTTGTAATAAATTAAATTTGCTAGGTCTGTCAACGAAACTCATGTACAGTAGTAAATTATATTATGTTTTCAACATGATGGCTTTAGTTTTTAGAGGTGGCAAATCCAGGTCCAGGAAGTAAAAACCCTGCCACAGTTTGGCTTTAGCCTCAGGTGCCATCTAGCTAGCTATCTCCCTAGCAGATTAGCTAGCTCCCTAGCAGAGAGCTATCTTACCAGTAGCTGATGAATCATAGGTCACGATTAATATTCTACAATATTGCCATGGGCAGACACAATAACGTCTGGTCTTAACACTTAATAAGAGGACAACATAACATCATGTTATTCTTAATATGATAATGCCCGTGATGATTTAAGCCGTTTTGCTTTGACAGCTGCATGCAGGATGAGGTGGCAAATGTGAGCTATTATCTTGACACGACTTCCCATCAATCATAGCAGGCGGAGTCATGTTTGAAATGATAAGAGGCGCAGCTGCCGAGAGCGCTGAGCTATTTGTCTCGTCCTTCATTATTGTCAATCTCCATTTGCATTGATTGCGTAAAATGAATGACGGCAGAGACCACGCTCGGAACTCAAATCTCGTAAACCATCTTTCCGCGTTGGAAATGAATGTCAAATCTAATTTGTAGTAATATTAGTTGCTCTTCGCAGTCTCGCAGAGGATAAAAACAATATAGGCATATAGTTTATCTAAATGTGTTGCCTCTGCAGTTTGTGTTAAACATCTTGTTAGCCTGTCTATGGTGTTTCCCGTTTTATGTTAGCATTAAGCTAGCTGACAATTTGTTTGTTTACAACTGCTTGTTTCGTTTGACAGTAAAATTGAACTTGGAGTGGCAATAAACAGCTTGTATCTCAAATTTTTGCTTACAAGCCGACGTAAAAAAAGAAAAAGAAAAAGACCGAAACTGATGATTCAATACCGATTAATCCCGATACAAATCTAGAAATTGATTATTGCGATTTTTTTTTAAACTAAAATTTAGAAAATACTTATCAGTAAACTTGTACATGTACACTGTAAGATTTGTATGAAAATGTATTTATTTATCTGTTTCATGTTTGGACAGCACTGAAATAAAATATTAAGGCTTAATGTTCCATTTAATATAACATTATTCCATGCTTAATGTGTAAATCCTAACCCTAAATAAGACATTTCGTTGAATATTCCTGTTTAAAAATCGATTTGGCCGCATTTCGAATCGATAATATCTGTAATATCGCGATATATTGCCGAATCGATTATTTCTAACACCCCCTACTGATGATATTTGGTAGCCTGTCTATGGTGTTCCCCATTTTGTGTTAGCAGTAAGCTAGCTGACAATTCGTTTCGTTTAGTTTGACAGTAAACTTGAACTTGAACTGGGAGCGGCAATAAGCAGCTTGTATCTCAAAATTTTTGCTCACAAGTCAACGCAACAACAACAACAGCTCTCATCTCAAAGCAGACCCGCTCGTATCTCAAGGCACCACTGTACTGCGTTTGAATCAGAGGACCTCTTAGCGGTGAAATTAAACAGACGCAAATAACGACACAGAGTTTAGCGGAGTCCAGCCTCTCTCGGTCACAAGGAGGTCAAGCAGGCCACATCCATCAGCATGAAAATACCGGATGGACTCCTAAATGGCCTCTTCCCAGCCCTTGACCAGATCCATTGGCGTGATTTGTGGACAGTGGGGCTATTTCAATACCCGTCCATGGCTTGATAGATGGGGCCTCAGCTTGATAAAGGGCCAATTTACCATGGGGCCAATAGCTATGAAATTGCAGTACCCAGCATTCATTGCAAAACAAGGCTGAATGGAGGAATAGCTCGTTATGCAAAGTAGACGCAGGCTGTGGCAGAAACCATGATCGGAACGCCACATTCAGTTTCTTTAAAAACAACATTTTGACATATAAATGTCAGGAACCAAAATGAAAAGAATCCAAAATGTGCCATCATTGATATCAAGCGCCCAAATCAATAGGCCCCATTTGAACTCAAATAGGGCGATTCACTTCAGCTTTATCTGACAGCTTCTCTCTCTCTCTCGACTTGGAGTGCCCACTGGATAAATGCCGACGTATACGTGGAGACGCCGTAATCTAAAAATCAGTACACACAAAAGATTTGAAGCCGAGTCCATCCTCGCTGCGTGTTGTCGGGTGGGGAAAAAAAATCCGCCTTTTCTGCCAAAGTACCTGGATCAATCTTTTGGATTTTAAATTACACCAAAAGCACCTGCGCATTGGTTGAATTCTCCGAGGAAATGTGTAGTCTTCGGGACTGCATATATATCGTTTCAATTGCATGGAGTCAGGATCCCAATATTGGCTCAAGCCGCAGGGAGCTACATCCGTCCTGGTTCGTTCCTGCAGCGCTTCCATTGTAATTAGGAACATATTTGCTTTACCTGGGAGCTTTGAAGACAAGGACGTGTGGCCACAGGCAAGACCATTCATTTGGTCATTGGTCCTTGTCGCTGAAAAATCCACTTTGATTTAGTCGGTTTGAAACCATTGCCGCGCCATAACGCCCGATGAAAAATACTTTTCTATAAAATAGGGGTGTCGGGCAATTAAAAATTAATCGCATGACTTAAATAGTTAACTCACGATTAATGGCAAATTTTATATTGGTTAAAATGTACAATAAAATAGTCAAAAGTTTTCATACTCTTGTTAACATAATAGTGGGGGGGGGGGAATAATAGAAATATGGCTGCATCTTTTAGTCATTGATAGTCATTTCATAATAATTCATAAAATTGAGTTAAGTCATTTTTCTGCCACTAGATGGCATATTTGCATCTGTAAGACATTGGCGACAGCTCAGTGCATTTTTCTTTTCATATTAACTCATTTCACTGACAGCCATTTTTCACTGAAGCAACCCCCTTCACTCCCGGCTGTTTTATTGGATTTTGACTGATTTTGCAAGGCCCACAGAATATTGTGTTCTATTGATATAAAAGCATGGAACCTACCAAAAGAAAGATTAAAGTCTCTTCTTTCATCAGGAAAAAAAACTATATTTCTTTCTGTTTCCATTTTGCAGCAATTAGCATTAGAACATAGCTAAGTTTCATCATTATTGTGAGTAAATGAGTTGGGGGTTTTTTCAACATGCCCCTCGTTGAGCTCCATTGCTCTGCTGCTACCTGCTGGCCGTAATATCTAGCATTTCTTCAACCGTTCTTTTGCCGTTTAGAGACTGCATCAAAGTCTTCTGTATGCCCCAGCATAAAAAACGTAACACTTAAACGATTTAAAATAGAACGTATTTATATGTTTTTGGGAGCAAATGAGTTAAGAGCCATCTCACCTTTAACACAAAGTAACATATGAAATTCTGCACATTTTTAAAATTGTAAAATACCCCAAATACTGTATATGCATTGTTATTAAATTTATTACTGCTAAATTTTGTCGTGGAATTCCCCCAGCACAGGCTTTCCAAGTATGGGGTCATTAATCGCGTTTTTGTGATTAGTGGCGTTAAAGGAACTTTAAATTAACTTAAAATTAACACATACATTTTGACACCCCAACTATAAAATTTTCTTTTGTATAAAAAAAAAAACAGTAGTCTGTTATATATATGTGCACAAATTAGAGGAAAAGGCAACATTTAAGTTAAAACGATATAGAAAAATCAGGCCAAGATGCCAGAAAAGGTGGCAAGCAGAAGGTGGGAGATGAAAATGTAAAATGTGTGATTTCCATCAGATTTGTACAAACCTCGAGAATAAATTGAGTGCCAAGGCTTATTGGCGTGAGAGCCTAAATGTGATTATGCTAACCCTCGTTCTGATTGCAACACCTGCGCTCATCATGTTGTCAAGTAATAACCTCAAATTCGGCGTCTCAGACAGAGATTATCCATAATCTTATTTGTGCCTCTTGAGTCTCGATCAAACTTGGAAAATTCCCGTGTGCACAAGCAAAAACGGTAAATTAATTTGCATGGGTTCTTTTTAAGTAAACACCTGCTTAGCGCAAACACTGAATCCTTTCGCACCAAACGAAATTGGACATCTTGGAACAATTAATACGCACCCAAGCAAATTTCTGATGAAACCTGTAGCAAGAGTAAGAATCTCTTAAATCATATTCCTCATCATTAGCAGGAATTTCAGCGAGGTGATAAAAGTACTCACACTCTGTACTGATCTAGACGTACGACATGCATGTTTAAGTATTACTTCAACTCCTAGACTGAAGTAAAAAACAAATTGACAACTGACAACATTCTCATCATAAGGGACATTTGCATAAGACAAGACAAACTAAGAGTGGATAACACATCACCATCAAACATTATCATAATAATAATAAAACGTCTTTGTAGCAAATACAAAATAAAAATAAGTCAAAATGAATCAAATAAGACTAATAGCTGCCATAACAACTGTATATTAACTATACAATAAAAAATGACTAGACAAAATAAGATTGGCTAAGACTTCCCATAGTAACTGTATAGCAACTACAAAATCAAAATAAGACTAATATCTCCCATAGCAACTGTATAGCAACTACAAAATAAAAGACTAGACAAATCAAGACTGATACCTCCCAAAGCAACTGTATCGTAACTCTAAAAAAATACTAGACAAAATAAAACAGACTAATACCTCCCATAGCAACTGTATAATAACTAAAAAGTAAAAAATACTAGACAAAATAAGACTAATACCTCCCAAATCAAGTGTATCACAACTACTCAATAAAAATGACTTGACAAAATAAGACTGATGAATACCTCTCATAGCAACTGTATAGCAACTACAAAATAAAAAAAACTAGACAAATTAAGACTAATACCTCCCATAGTAACTGCATAACAATTAAAAAATAAAAATGACTAAACAAAATAAGACAAACTAATACCTCCCATAGAAACTGTATAGTAACTACAAAATAAAAAGACTAGACAGAATAAGACTAATGCCTCCCAAACCAAGTGTATCACAACTACTCAATAAAAATGACTAGACAAAATAAGACTGATGAATACCTCTCATAGCAACTGTATAGCAACTACAAAATTAAAAAAAACTAGACAAATTAAGACTAATACCTCCCATAGCAACTGCATAACAATGAAAAAATAAAAATGACTAAACAAAATAAGACAAACTAATACCTCCCATAGAAACTGTATAGTAACTACAAAATAAAAAGACTAGACAGAATAAGACTAATGCCTTCCAAACCAAGTGTATCACAACTACTCAATAAAAATGACTAGACAAAATAAGACTGATGAATAGCTCCCTTAGCAACTTTATAGTAACTACAAAATAAAAAATGCTAGCCAAATTAAGACTAATACCTCTCATAGCAACAAAAAAATAAAAATGACTAGACAAAATAGACTAACTAACGCCTCCCATACAAACTGTATAGTAACTACAAAATAAAAAAGACTAGACAAAATAAAAGTGACTAATACCTCCCATAGTAACTGTATAGTAACTACAAAATAATTAAAAAAAAAGACTAGACAAAATAAGACTTATACTTCTCAAACCAAATGTATCACAACTACTCAATAAAAATAACTAAACAAAATAAGACTGATGAATACCTCCCATAGCAACTGTATAGCAACTACACTAGACAAAATAAGAGTGACTTTTTAAGGCAAGCCTCTCTCAACCTCTCTTTCTCTCTCTCTCTCTGTTTATTCTGTCCGCATGGATGATCTGTGTAACATGATGCATTAACCAGGGCAATTGTGTTTTCATCCTGTAATCTTGCAAATCAATCTTGTTGTAGCTTTTTACGTGCGCGCATAAATTGGAACACTGATAAACACCGAATGGCGCTCATTCATGACCAGCCACCAACTGAGAGGACAACAAGGGCATCTATTTCGGGAGCCCGGCCTGAGGGGTCCATATTTTATTTTACAATGTTCTGTTTTAAAACAAACCAAACACCACGCGTGGTGCCATTAAGGGCCTGTACTGAAACAACCCCACAACACACATTAAATGGAGGTTTTACGGAGACGTTTCATTTATCTGAAGTTAAACATCAAAGAGGGCTCCTCAGGGTGAGGACATAATGTGCACTCAAGTTGTGAGCAGTATGATTTTACTTGTAGAAGGATTTACAATATTTCCTGTCCTCTGCTCTAGTTAACATTGTGCAACTGTGACTATGTTTTCCCCCCTCGGGAAAATTAATGATTTTGGTTCGATAGTTTGTTTTTATTTAGATTTTAGTTTTTGCCTGAAGTGCTTGTAATTTTAGATCCCTATTGACTTGCTGCACAAGTAAAGCTATGTTCAAGTAAATGGCCCACATGGCATCTTTATCTTTTCTTTCAATTTTTTTTTTTTTAATTTTCGAGGGGAAGTGGGGGTGAATGTTTTCTTACACGGATAAACCAACAAATCTAATGATTGCTTAGGAATTTTACAATGGTATTACATATTAAAATCCCATTTGGTGTTCCACAGGGTTCAATTCTGGGGCCTCTGCTATTTTCATTGTATCTGCTGCCCCTGGTTTTTATCTTAAAAAAACATGGTGTTTCCTTCCAATGCTATGCGGATGACTGTCATTTTTAAAGTGACTTTTACAATGGTATTACATATTAAAATCACATTTGGTGTCCCACAGGGTTCAATTCTGGGGCCTCTGCTATTTTCATTGTATCTGCTGCCCCTGGTTTTTATCTTAAAAAAAACATGGTGTTTCCTTCCAATGCTATGCGGATGACTGTCATTTTTAAAGTGACTTTTACAATGGTATTACATATTAAAATCCCATTTGGTGTTCCACAGGGTTCAATTCTGGGGCCTCTGCTATTTTCATTGTGTCTGCTGCCCCTGGTTTTTATCTTAAAAAAAACATGGTGTTTCCTTCCAATGCTATGCGGATGACTGTCATTTTTAAAGTGATCGCTGAGCTGAGACTTTTATGTAAACAGATATTCCATGTG
Organism: Vanacampus margaritifer; assembly: GCF_051991255.1. Classification (NCBI taxonomy): domain Eukaryota; kingdom Metazoa; phylum Chordata; class Actinopteri; order Syngnathiformes; family Syngnathidae; genus Vanacampus; species Vanacampus margaritifer. Next base: position 6,829,447 of record NC_135445.1, read on the forward strand.
GACGTAAGATGTGTTTGGTTATCCTAACCAGAATCCAATTGAATTACCAGCTATGTGTTAATCATTCTTGACTGGGCCCATCATTTCCGGCCAGTTTGTGGATCTATGCTCATGTAGGGGGAGGTGGGAATTTACATCAAGGCAGGATGCAATCAGTCTGGCAGGGGGTTGCGGTCTCCCCCTGCAGGGGTTTAATGCTCCATTATTTAAATGAGGGCATATCAATGGGAAAACAAGCAAAATCAAGGGGTTAGACAGGTCAATCAAATAGAAACACCAGATGTACAAAAACTCACGAGGGGTGATTGGGGCCTTTCAAACATGCTCATTAGAAATGATAGCTGGTCCAGCGACTGAATTATAAATGTGTCATTTTTCAAAATGCACTCACTGGAAAAATAAGCCCATAATCGTAATGTTTAACTAAACTGCACGTATCAAGTTTTGTGTGGTGACTTCGTGCGTTATGAGCCTGCATTTATATTTCTATAAACATTGCAGACTACATCCGGACAGTGAGAAAGCAGTGAGACTGCAGTGTTGCTGCGGCACTCTCCCCAAAGATTATACTGGACGTAAAAAGTGATGTTCTTATCTTACATATTTACTTTGCAGGGATAATGAAAAGTGTTGAGGGTGTTGGGAGTTTTCCCTCCTGTGTGTTTGACTTGTACAAATGTAGAGAAATCTTTCACGCTCACCAATCACGTTTGGGATGATGGAAAAAAGGAGATAGCAAAAAGTTTAGGGCAGCGCGGTGGGATTGGAATTGCTTGCCTGAGACGAGTTTCCTCCTATTTTCCAAAAAAGATTGAAGACTTTCAATTGTCCATAAATTTGGATATGAATTTTGTTTGTCTACATTAAGTGCCCAACTCAATGACAGAAACCTCTGGAAAAATGAATACATGGATGTTGAGGTGAAGGTAATCTTGACTGTTTGAAGTCGCCCGCTTTCTGTTCAAAATCTGTGAGACACTGCCACCTATTGAAAGATACCAGCATTGCAAGCTAAATCTTTTCAAAGCTTATTCCATCATTTACGTGACACATAATAACAAGCATAGTTCTATGCACCTCGACCACGGCCCCAGTTCAACCTTGTTTCATCAAACTAGGACATACTTTCCCAATCAGACAGCTCTACATTAGAAGAACACCATACCTTCAGTGAAGCCTGGTGGTGGCAGCATTGTGCTTTGGGGCTGTTTTTCTTCAGATAGCAGTCAAACCAGCACAAAACCTCCAGACATCTGCTAGAAGGAGGATAGTGGGTCAGAAAAAGTCTACAAGAACATCTGGAATTGATTTGCAGTTGTTTGTGTGTGTATATATATATATATATATATATACACATACACATACATGTATATATATATATACATACATATATATACATATATATATATATATACATATATATATATATATACATACATACATATATATACATACATATATACATATATATTGCATTTAACAGGTTATATGTCACATTATTTTTTTTATATAATTTATTTTGGTCTTATGTTATTATTATTATTTTTGTAGTCTTTACAGACCACGAAAGTAGGTGATTTGGGGTCGCCAAGGCAACACATTTTTCAAGATGTCATTCACAGTTAAGATAGTTAAGATACCTGCCATTTTTTTTCCTGTATTTACTATTGACTCATTAACTGCCATTGACGGCAATAAACGTCGAAATTTCATTTTAACTATTTCTATTAGTTTAACAATTTTTTTCCACTTTTGTTAAAAATCTAGATTTTTTTTATTGTACATTTAGTTTTTGTACATAAAATGTATGATTAATCGTGAGTTAACTAGTAAAGTCATGCGATTAATTACAATTAAAAACTTTAATCGCCTGATGCCCCGAATTTTTTATAATATTTTGTTTTCTTTTCTTTTATTTATTCACTGCCGTTGACGGCTATAAACGTCAAAAAATCATTTAAACTATTTCTATTAGTTTAACTTTTTTTCCCACTTTTGTTAACAAGAGTATGAAAAACCTAGAATGTTTTTATTGTACATTTAGATCATATAGAATTTGTGATTAATCGTGAGTTAACTAGTGAAGTCATGTGATTAATTACAATCAAAAACATTTAATCTTTTTTTTTTTAATGAATTTATGGCAGTGAATGAGTTAAGTGATGATAATTGTTGCTTTTGTGAGTCTAAGCAAAAAATGTTCCTTTCTTCCAGGGTTTCTTCTACTTTCGATATGAACACATAAAGTCTGAGGGTTTTTCTTCTCCAAACGATCACCCTCACCCATAAACACTGCCCGGCTGAAGTCCAAATTCATATTGATTGGAGGAGTAATTGGTTCCAGGCAATAAATCACGGAGGCACTTTTTACAACTCCATCATATTCCCCAGAGCAAATCATAATAAAAGCTCGCTGTAGCAACAACTGACGGAAGTCCTTTTCATGTTTGTGCCTTTCTTTCGAGCAATTTTCAACCACAGATGTTCTTATAGAAATTTAAAGAAGTTATGTTACATCTCAATGAATAAAATATAAACTAATAGCTCTTAGGTGAGGCGGAGTTACTTCTTTTTTTTCATGAGTCTGCAATTGATAAGACACTTGAATTAGAATGGTCAATAAAGTATGAGCAGTAAAATCTGATCAACTTGAATGAAAATAGTTAATTTTTTCTTTTTCCTTCTTCTGCCATAAAACAACATAGTGCATTCCACAAATACTGTATAATGAAATTCATAACACCAACATACTCCCAATTTAAAGAGCAAGACACTTCCAATCCCAGCAAATTGTTTTACATTAAAGCGATGATGATTAACGGCAGTTACAAATGAACAACATTCAGTGACCTTTGAGGCAACCTTTATTGAAGACGCCTAACCTTTTCTTTGAGAGAAAATTCTCATTCCCTGAATCTGTCTGGGGAATAATAATGCGCTAAAGTTTTTGCCCTCGAAACACCAATGAATGCTCTAAACTCACTGCTAAAAATGTGTTATACTTAGCCAATTAGGAGTATATTTTGTTTTGTTTTTGTTTGTTTATATTTATGTTTTAGAATTTTGGTAAGTTGTTTATCCGGGTAATACAATCGCAATCTCACAACAGATTGTACAATGCTGCCCTGGTAGTGCACTCGGCCCTAAGTGAAACTAGTAGTTGAAACAATATTGTTCTACTCATGCTCTGAATTGTTTTACTAGTGAGGACAAAAAGTGTACCAGTACCATAAATTGGATATATCAACAATATCAAATAAATTAATTATCTAAAAGCTTTCACAACAGGCAGTGAATCTGACTGATAACGTGAGCTTCTAGCTCGCTAGCTAGACGCTAACTCGCTAGCTGCTAACTAGCTAGCTAGACGCTAACTCGCTAGCTGCTAACTAGCTAGCTGCTGTCTTTCTTTCTGCTTTTCATGTTGCAAAATAATTATTACGCCTTTCTTTATACTATAACAGTTGACTGTAGAAATTTTAATATACGCTAGTAAAAAGAATTTTTTTAAATGAGTTGAACTTTTTGATTCATTTTTTAGGAAAATGATCAATACAACATTTACATCTATATTTTCTATATTGTACAGTAGGTTTGGTGTGAACAAAAATTTACTCCCTCCAACCTTCGAGGCTGCGGTCGTCTGGTCTGCAGCACTGACAGAGGAAACCCTGCAGAAGATTAAAAGCAGCTGGCGGCAAGAGAGGGCCCCCAAGGAGTAAGTAAAATATTTTCTGATATATATTTCATTAGAGTGTTGCCTTTTCTATGCATTCGTGATTGGGTGCCTGTGGGGGGGGGCAAACCAACAAAGGAAGAAAGCTCTTGAAGTAAGTGGAGTGCCACTGGAAGCTTGAAATTCCCTGAGGAATCAGAAGTTGTTATATGTGGGAGAGCTTTGTTTATGATGCAAATGCATGTTTTTTTTTATTCTCCCAGCTTTGTTCATGTGTAGTATATTCCGTTTTATTTATTTTACTATATTGTTAAAAACCTCAACCAAATTAAATAACTCATTCATTCATTTAGAGTAGTGCCATCTCTGTAGATGCTGACAAAGTGAGGCCATGAATGACATCATTGCCATCACTAGAAAATAACAATATAAATACATAATTTAAAACTAAAAATTCTGTAAAAATGTCACACATTTTTGCCCATGATTAAATTCAAGGTAGCTGATGCTGAAGTATGACTGCAAAGCAAAGGAAAAACAAGTGAAATAATACATTTTACATCTTAGTTATATTGAAAGATTAAGAGCACGCACATATTATATTATTGAATTTAATTGTGTGTGTTTTTAATGATAGAACATTGAAAAAAAATCCATAACTTCTACCTTTTTCTATTTAACACAAAGCTCACTAAAACTTGTGACTCAATTGGTATTTCTCACTAATTTCTTCAAAATACTGAGGTTAGGGTTAGTCCGCCTGATGTTAGTTTTCTAAAGTAATTTTTGCGATCCTTTTCAGTCAGTCGGCTTGTGTACGCCATTCTTTCGGCTTCGAATATGCGCGCGCAATCTGATGGCGTCACATTTGTTTGAAACAGGAAAAGAAATAATTAGCGATTACTTGACCTATGATTTTATTAATAAAATGTATGTTGATGTGATAGAACATATTTTTGGCATATTATTGAAAACAAGTTTTTTTTAAATATATAAATTCACATTGAAAAATCAATCATTTCTACATACAGCTACACATTTGCCCCACGTTTTGTCTTACAGGCTTACTTTACTGTTGTATTGTTAAAAGCACCCCCCATCCCTTTCCCCAACATACACGCACATAAGAATATTAACCTTTTTCTGTTCGTCAACAAAAATTGTCACTTAATTGGTATTACTCACATATTTCTTTAAAATACTGACAGCGTGTTTACCTGCTAGTCATAAATGAGAAAAAATATTTCGGTCATCTCAAGCTTCCTGTGAGCTTTTTTCACTACTAGCTCGTGTGATCGGCGTCATTAGAGAACGACGAAACGTGGATGTTGTCAAATGTCTTATTTATCGGCGTCTGTTGCCTGACACCGTTTAGAGAAAGTACCATAAAATAGCAGAGTGGTAACGTTTTAGTTAGGGGGGAAAATGACGGGTCAGTCGGCATTGTTGCTACGTAAACAATTAGCAGGTAAGTTAGCAAAGCGGTGCTATCGCCAACTAGAGGCGCAACTCTGTGATGTATTTCAACTACAGCATATACGTTTAAGATTTTGTTTGGTTGAGACGCAGTTGTATATTATAGTGCGTTATCGAACAAAGAGTGGACCACCTTACAAGTTAGGCTAGTTGCTGTTGCTCAATCACTGGCTCACACGTGAAATTCTCACTCTGGGCACGAGGACCAGTAAAAAGGACTCGATCTCAAGCTGAAGCTGTTTAAAGTATTCAGCATGTGTTGTTCACGTGCTATTCGCCAGTATATTACCACATTACCGGGGCCACGTCTCAGCAATCGAATATGACCTTTCAGATCTGAACAAGAACCCAGTGGAAGGTTTCTCGGCTGGTCTTGTGGACGACAATGACATTTTTCAGTGGGAAGTGGTCGTCATTGGACCCCAGGACACACTCTTGTAAGTGACGATCTTCCAGTCATTGGCAAGCAAATTTCAACTGATAACTTCTATATTTGCATTTTTTTGTAGTGAAGGAGGGTTCTTCAAGGCCACTTTAACCTTTCCACAGGATTATCCTTTAAGACCACCTAAAATGAAGTTTGTCACAGAAATCTGGCACCCGAACGGTTTGTGTTCAACTAGTCTGCTTCATACACAACCTGGGTTCACATTTTAACCGTCACACATTCATTTTTTTGGGGGGGTAGTTGCAAAGAATGGTGAAGTCTGTATTTCCATCCTGCACGAGCCCGGAGAAGACAAGTATGGCTACGAGAAGCCGGAGGAGCGCTGGTTGCCAATCCATACAGTGGAAACCATAATGATCAGCGTCATCTCCATGTTGGCGGACCCCAACGGCGATTCTCCCGCCAACGTTGACGCAGCTGTAAGTTCGTGCCCATTGCCAAAGTCAAGCTTCAACGCCTGTCAATATAAAGACTAAATTCTCATATTTTGTGCGTGGCTTGCAGAAAGAGTGGCGTGACGATCCCAAGGGTGTTTTTAAGAAAAAGGTTGCACGTTGTGTGCGGAAAAGTCAAGAGATGGCTTATGACTGACATCTCATAAGTGAGTGCAATAACTTGAAACGTGTTGGGAGTTGCACTCAAAATCATGTTAAGTTTGATTGGGTTGTGTTTTGTTTCAGATTGTAGATTTAACAACTCGCGGGAGGGAGAACATCGTCTCCTTCTGGCCCGTCAATGAGAGATGTGTTCAACAACTTTTCTGCACAAGCCATCTCTTTTTTTTTTCCATTCTCCTTGATACATGCAGCATATTCAAATTTTAGTTTGTCTTTATATAATGTATTTATTTTGAAATGAGAACCAGCAGAGGTTTTTTTTTTTGAAGGGTGGGGGGGGTGGGGTTACAGTACGTCTGCCACACTGAGCCATACAGCCTACAGTGCCTTTAAAAAAAAAAACATTGAGGGCTTATGTTGTGGAAAAATAAAAGGGCATATTAGAATATAATGTAGTTCTATTTACCATTTTTTGCTCGGGCAAGTGTTAATAGAGTAGTTGTGTTTTATGTTTGAGAGGGTAGTACAGTGTGAAATAAAGTGAACCATCGTTCAAACTTGTTTTTGCTTCCAACTTATTTGAGAGTGCTTAACGTGCATCAGTTTTAACTGCAAAAGGCTTGGTGGGAGAAAAAAAAATCTGGGCTATACACTAACATGCAAGATTTACAGTCATACTGGTTGATCTCTCTAATTTATGGTTCCATGTGATGAAAATATTCAGAAGTTTCTCGACTAAAAAGGTGATCAAACCAATCCAGATGCTCTCGATTAGTGTGAAGGAATCTGTGCCTTAAATGACAAAAATAAAAATGCCTTGTACAATTTTACAGTACCGCAAAGGTGACTTTCCTTAAAACATTTAACAACACAGAACAACATCGTCCCACATCCCTAATTGCTTTATTGAATTAAGCAACAGCTCAATTGAACGTTCACTTTTAAGTGAGGACACATCCTTATCAACTCAAAGAGTATAAAATTGCACCACAAAAAACACAACTCCGACCTTAAGAAATAAAGCATCCCTCTGGGCAGGCGCCGATGAAAACACTGCACACTGCTCGTTTACTGTCCCGGAGCAGACAGGCTCTTGTTCATGAACTGCTTCTTGACGAAACACATCCACCACTGAAAGAAAAGAGACCAGAATGGTCAGAAGTTTTTCAGAGCTGAACAATCTGGTCCTTAAACGTAAACAACTATGGATTTCCTTGTATGTGTACAAAGTAGACTCACCTTGCTCGGCTTGTCCGTCTGGGGGTCGAACACGCGCTCACATAGCCTCAAGCCGGTCTCCTGTCTGATCTGCTGGAGGTACAACCTCATCGTGTCTGGACAAGGTTAGAGACTATTATCATTCATGTGCTTTTGTTAATTGTTGGAAACGGTTCTTATCTGGATCCTCTTTCATGCGCGTAAAAAATAGCACCAAATCGCAAACTAGACTAACCAAACTGTACTGTTTGCAATTTATTGTTGGTTCCTGGAGTGTGCTTTTGAGCCCCGTGTCTCACCATCTTCCTGCCTGTTAGCTGGCTTGGCATACATGGCGTTGAGTGGAAAGCCAGGCTCTCCGGGAATGGGAAAGTTGGTGATGCCGAGCGTGTACATCTCCTTCTCCCCTTGCCCCCTGGAGCTGCACTGCAGAGTAACACGGCAAACATGTTGACTATTGTGATTATGATTATCAAAAAATGGTTACATTAAAACACTAAAAATGGTCTGTGGATTTTGTGTCCATATCCAAAATGTATCCGACATGCCACACAAACAGACCATAGAAATGCATATTATATATTTGCATAAAAATCTTGAGGTCCTTCGCATTAATTTGTTTATAATAGAATATCCTTGATTGTGTTCAAATGTTAACATTTTAACTTTAAATGCAAAGAAACATCAGCTTTGAATATGATTTACCTTTTGCAGCTTCTTCAGACACTCGGAAATATAGAGTGTGATGTAAATCAACGTCCTGTCTGCCTCATTCTGGAGGGGGGGAAAACACACAAACACACAAAGTAAACACAATTGATTTCATTCACAGAGGAGTAGTGCAATTCCAAACATTTTTTAACTTCCATGCCTAGCAATAAGAGGAAGCAAGCTTGGGCATGTTAAGGAATTAAGTGCACAGCTACTTCATCGCAACATGCATGAGCTGTAGTCAGTGAAGAGCTGTTTTGTCCTTCAACATTCAGTGTGATGGCTTGAAGTGTGGAGTAATCGCACAGTGCTCACGCAACGTCTCACCTTGATCTCGTAGTTCTTGAAAAAGACATTAGCCTTGAAGTAGTAGATCGCCTCATCAATAATGTCAGAATCTATGCCTGAAATGGACAAAAACATGTTGACAAACGTGCTATACATTTCTAAATTATGTGTCAGACTCTTAAGACAATTAACACAAGCACTTTTTAGTAATTTAGGAAGACTAACTGGGCCACACTGGGTGGAGAAAAAAAAAGTACATTTCTGGGGTGGGGATGAATTGAAATCTTAACGTGATTTTTTTTGTCAGACTATAATTTTTCAAGAACAGGCATATATGGAGGAACAAAAATGCCAAAATTGATATATAAATAAAAGTGAAAATAAAAACCGCAGCTAAAAAACAAATCAAAAATTAAATGTGAAAAAAAAAAATATAAATGGAAATAAAAAACAACAAATATTTAAAAACCGTGAAAAGGAAGCGTTTGCATTGCGAAAATGCCCGGATGTTCGGAACTATCAATACAGGAAGTTACCCACAAACTACTCAATTTAGCTACTTTGAGGAAGAAATGGCTATCTTTGCGAGCAAATAAAATCATTCAAGGCAAAGCAAGGGCGAGCTTACTCACCATCTCCTCTCGCCGGTCCCTTAAACTGTGTTTTCAGGGGCAGTAACGCCATGTTGCCCACCGTCCTGGTGTTCTCCTCCTGCATGGTCGAATGATACGCCTGACAAGAGAGGTTCAAACACAGCTGCTGACAAGTTCCAAATTTACAGCGGCTGCTCGCATCGCTGCCGAAAAGTCGCACGTTTTACTGCTACTACTTCGAAACATAACGTTAGCACTAACATTCCTAACAAGGTTCATCATCACTAGATGCTGACTGAAGCTGTTACAAGCCATTTTCATTTAGGGGCGATTGCTAACCTTGCTAGCCTATGATGCTAACTTCAAAGCTAGCAAACTCAACGCTGTCTTGAGTTCGGTACATTTGGAGTTCACAACTGTATTTACTACCTATGACCACGAAAAATGAATGCACTTACCGGCATGGTGAAGGACAAATAAATGAATTTAACCACTCGGCGACCAATTTTAGAACCGTGCGATGCTGCTTCCGCCTTTCCCACCCTTCAGATGAAACCGGAAGAGGCCACACAGCACTTTACAAAATGGTCGCAAAGGGGCGACATAAACGCGTATTTACTCAAGAACGGGAAGATGCCGTTTGGATATTTATTCATTACTAAAATATAATATTTACAACGTATTTTTCAACAAAGCGTCATGATAAAATCCAACAGGATAAAGAAAAAAAAAGAATAAAAAAAAGACAGCAACTCAACAAAGTCTTTTATCTACTGGCCACACTTCCTGTTCTTCATTTGCCTATTAGGGAGTTTAATGGCAAAGTTAAGTCCTGAAATGACATTTCTCAGCTTTCCACTTGGCCTTGGAAAAACTCATCATAATTAGTGTCACCAAGGTCTTCATCGGTGTCCTGTGAAAGAGGATAGAATGGGAAGTGAATGCCTATTTAATCAAAATTGTACTTATAAATGCGGTCCTGGATTTACGACGGCCCAAATTTACAGGATTTTCAGGACATGAATGAGGCACAGCATATTTATTTATTTATTTGGTAGCAGAAGAAAACACAAGACATCACTGCTCTACTTAATGTTTTTGTTTCATTTTTCAAGACAAGACTTTTTCACGCAATTATTACAATTATGACATGTCAAAGTTACAAGCAGCATGCTCGTCGTGAATAAAGGACTCGTCTCCCTATAAAAGGAATTATACTTCTTACCTTTGGCTCCTTGACTTCCAGATCCTCTCCGTACTGTATAGAGAAGTCAATATGTTGTAGTACAATATTAATACCTTCCTCATCGGTCCGGTCAAAGGGCATAAATCGCACCAAACTGTAGTCATCAATCTGTAGACAAACGGAGAACTTTCAAACACGACCGCACATCATCATCCTCTTGGGATGGAATCAACTCATTAAATTAGATTCTATTCCAAATCATGGGTACTTTGTGCAACTTAATTTCTAGAGCAGTAGCCACTTGCGTGATCAACCATCGTAACAAACATGATTCTGGCAAATTATAATCCTAGTAAAAACAAAATCCCAAACGAATAATCGACATGTAATAACATAAAAATAATGATTTTTAAGAATCAATTGGAGACTTTCCTTAATATAAAATTGTCCACATCCTTGGAAGAGTAAATATTCTAAGACTGTTTATCTTGGTGTGTTTTTTTCTCTCAAAATAAACATTTGCAAAAATCAGATTTTACTTTGGAAAACAATGATCAACATTTTTGCTTATTTTCTGAAACATTACAGACCAAGCCAGTAATTCAACCAACATTTTTTTTTTTTGCTCATTTTCTGCAGTTATTATTTTTTATAATGACTTGTTTTGAAATAAAGGCATTAAAATGAAAACTTTTTTTTAAAATCCAATTTGCCAAAAATAATTAACAGATGAATCAATTATTAAAATAATCACCATTCACATCTGTAAATGACCGTATCAGATATACTGCCTTACCAGTTCACAAATAGCTTTGGTCAGCTTCTTGAACTTTTTACTTCTGATGCTGTCAGAGTTATCCTCCATCATGGAGTACATATCGGGATCAAGGTACCTTGTGAAAACAGAAGGCTGCATTTAGGGGACAAACCTTAGTAGAGTTTATCTCTTTGACTGCCAACAACGTTAAATAACGTTTAGTAAAATCCTATGGAGGAGTGCCAAAGACGTTAAAAGACGGGGGTTTTTTTTCAAAACAGAGGTGAAACTAACCATTTTCTATTGTTGATTACTGAAAAACGGAATAAGGTAGAAACAAACTTTTTTTCTGATGAAAGATCAGAGTCCAATCTTTCATTTGGTAGTATGTGTGTTTCCATAGTCCAAACACATAATTTTCTGTGGACCTTGAAAGATCAGTCAAAAATGCTTAAATCGGCTGGCACCCACGGCATCCCTTTTCTGAAAACGTCTGGCAGTCAAAGAGTTAATGTACTACAAGGTACCACAGTGCATTTATTTTACTATTTGTTTTTGGTAAATTGCATTTACTGTTCAATTTCTTTCTTGGCCTTGGGACTGAGCAGATCCATTTTTGTCATGATGTTTATTTGGGGAATCTCCAAAGACACCATGGCACTCAGTGCCGCCATGACTCCCGAGATGAACTGTAGTCAGACGAGACATTAATGCATTTCACATTCTAATCGGGTCAAACTAAGAATATATAAAATGGTGTGTTTAATCTGAAAAATAATACAAAACCTTGAAAGACTCCACCATGAACTGGGAATCCACCAGGAAGACACCACACACCCGAAATTCCCACTGCTGTAGCTGCTCCACCAGCTGCCTCATGACGGGGAGGTGAGTATACAGCTCAATCTGACCTGGAAAACGGCAAAGATGTTCATCTTAAAAGTGCACATCTACAATAAATGTACTTACAACCTTGAAACGATGATGTGTGTATTATTCCCCCAACAAAAGTCAGAAACCTGTCATTAAAGACACCTGGGAATGGATTTAACTAGAAAACACTTTGCATGTCACCTGGGCAGTCAAACAAGATGTAATCATCTTCTACGTGACCCAAGGCCTCCTCCAGCCAGTCAAAATTGTTGGCAAAGTATTCCATACAGAAGACCAATCCACCATTAGGGCCAAATCTAAGAGATTGATCTTCCATCACGTCGTCTACCTGGATGAGTTCACGGATGTCTGACAACAGAGATACCGGGAGATTTTCATATCACAAATCATATTTGGTCCTAATATCAAGCTTTTGATCTACTGAGTACTGGTGGAAAGTGTGTGATCTAGTGGAATTACTCACCTGCCATAACAGGGTAGTCAAAATGTTCTGCCGCGGGGTCAAGATTGACCACTTGAACAGAACGGTTCAAAGACTCAAAGTGTTGGATCATTGTGGAGCAGTAGGTGCTCTGTAAAGTCAAACAATAACAAGTAAAGCACGTGTATCTTGAATTGTTGTTAGCTGAAGTGCTAACAAGCTAAGGCACGATGCCATCTCGAATATGTGCCTCAAACTAATATTTAAAGAATCGTCTGATAACTTACCTTACCACTACCCGCAGGACCCATCACTATCTGAGCATAACGAGGCATTTTTTTTGCCACAAATAAATAAATATGTTTGTAAAACTAGTGCCCTGTTCGAGATAACAGCATTTTTTTTTGCTACGAATGAAGGCCTGGTACTTCTTCGTAACAGTTTGATGAAAGTAATATTACTGTTGAGGCAAATTACTGCCATCTAACGTTAAAACTGCGAATTGACAGCACCACAGCTATAACCAGAGATGTTCAAAGAATAAGATTACATACAGTACTAGGGAACTGCGACGGTGTAACAAGAGCGACCCGGAAAAGATCCGTGAAATGGTCCAAAGTGACGGACGTCACTTTATCAGGAGTTTAAAAATCCTAAAATAATTATTTTGAGAGCTTCTACTATACTGTATATACAAACGCCATAAAACCCAGACATCACATTGAAAAATATGTAATGGACGGGAATGAGAATAATAATAATAATAATAATAATAACAACAATAATAATAATAATAAAAGGTTTTACTAACGGCGCTATGGGATTACCTCATACTTTCCAATGGACGTCGTGCTCCGCTGAACCAGAAAATCTCATTCACAGAACATCTTCGGTAAGACTCAAGACGCTTTAAAACGATAGTGGCTTGCTAGCAGCTAGCAGCGAATGTAAATGATTTAGCGTACGAGGTCTTTTGCTATGCTTACCAACGATTGCCATTGTTCACTTGTAATCCGAACGTCACAAGAGACTGCATTTACTGGCAGGCAATGCCTCATAATCCTAGAAAGTAACGTCTGTACAGACCAACACCTGGGATAGTTTGTTGCAAAGGTGAGTAGATTAGTTAGAATGCCAACCTGGTGCACCTGCATGTTGGTATGTAGTGTGATAAGCAATTGCGCAATATTTATGCTTATTCACCCCAGTAATTGAGTTAATGATCAGGTTATGAGTGTGGGTGATGGAGGACAATCAGTGTGGGGACGTGGACTACCTCATCCAAGATGAAGACACGTTAATAGAAGGTGTGAGCAACCAAGTTCTGTTTGTTGTGGTGCTCACCATCACCTTCCTAGCAGGAATCCTGACGCTGCTCTGCAGGTAAGCAAATTCAACTAAAAACAGTGTTTTTGCGTGATTTGAAGTCATATTGCTGAGTTGTTTATTTTATTGACGACATCATTTTTTTTTTACATATTGACATTACAGAGAGGAGCAGCAGCAGAATATTCATCCGGAGAATCAGGAGCATGTACGGGCTGTCCGACAGCAGCTTCAAACAGAGCAGGTTTGCAGGCAAAATAGGGGATGTAATAAATATGGATGTCATATAAAAGCGGAAACAGTAAAATCACATAAGTACAAAAAAACGATCGGTAATAATAGTTGTTGGATTCTATTTGAATTGGCTCCCTATTTTCAACAAAAAAAATTACTGGTATAATATGACATTTGTAATTCTAGGTCATCTGAATTTTAGCAATGTGAATCTTTACGTGTTTTAATTTGAATTTATGTATCCCAGGAGGAAAATCCCCAGCCGGAACCCAGGCAACAGTATTATAGAGACATGTCTTGCCCCGTGTGTTTACAACAAGCTGTTCTACCTGTTGAGACCAACTGTGGTCATCTTTTCTGCGGTATGTGTGATATTGTACCGCTGCTGTTTGGTGGAATTGGCTTCGTAGTTTTTACCTATGGATAGGTATTAAGAGGAAAATGTTCCATTTGCTTTTATTGTAATTTAATGTAGCTGTCCCATCCCCATGTAGGTTCCTGTATTATAGCCTACTGGCGGTATGGCGCCTGGTTGGGTGCCATTAACTGTCCCATATGCAGACAAATGGTGAGACTTGACACATCTTATTTATTTTTTTAACATCTTTTAATCTTCGATTTTCCTCTAAGCTACCGTACAACTTGTATCATTTTTTCCTCTCCTCCTCCCTGTGTCCAGGTGACATTGCTCTTCCCGCTGTTCCATGAGCATGCCGGTCCTCAAAGGGTCCAAGATGGAGAGGCAGAGCCTCAGCTGATCTTAAGAGACATCAACGACTACAACCGTCGCTTCTCCGGCCAGCCGAGATCTGTGAGTTTTAGCAGAAATACACAGCGAGGCTCTGGCAGGTACTCTAATACACTTATTGTACAGTAGAAGAACATCTGACGTCAAACAGTTCTAAGGTCGTCGCATTTTGCGGTCAGACGAGTCCAAATACTTTCATCTAGCATCACTGTCAAGCACATTGTTGCTTAATGTTGTACATAATAGTATGTGTTATTATGGATATGGATGTGTATCAGTGCCCTTCACAACTGTGCTAGGCATATCGTCTCGTTGTCGTGGAGACAACCTTCATCTGCCGGCTGGAGAAAAAAGTCCAGACATCAGCTGTTTTGGGAGCAGGCCAACAATAATAACTTAATATAACCTAATTATGATTTTGTGCATAATCATCACAGGCTTTTTGTTTATTGTCCACTTTTCCTTCTATTTCTCTCAGTTAATGGACAGGCTGCGTGACGTACCCACCCTCCTCCGCCACGCTTTCAGGGAAATGTTCTCCATGGGCGGCCTGTTCTGGATGTTTCGAATCCGAATTCTCCTCTGTCTGGTCGGAGCCCTCACCTACCTGGCCTCGCCGCTCGACATCCTCCCCGAGGCGCTTTTCGGCCTTCTCGGGTTCATGGACGACTTCTTCGTCATCCTCCTCCTCTTTGTCTACATCTCCATCATGTATCGGGAGGTGGTCACGCAGAGACTGAACGGCTAAGGCGGGCGCTCGCCGCTAAAAGACGCTACCTGCGCTTACCTGCGCTTTTCGCATCCAGGAAGTCGAAGCTCATTTTTTTGGTGGAGGTATACGCACGTGTGTAAATGACAAAAGGGAAGACTTTCAAAACTGCGGGTTTGCTTTGCTTATTTGGTAGCCAGCGGACTCAAACCTTCAGCAGAGGGGGATGAGAGAAAAAAAAGTACAAATTTACTGCATTTCCTCAAATAGTGGCCGGCGGTGTATAAACATCATTGAAGGTGTGTATTTTTATTTTTTTTTAAGCTGTGGGGTTCATTTTTTCACTTGGGCCAATACAAAAGGTTGATTGAAAGGATTTGCTTTAGACAAAAGGTCACACAATTTGAGGAAATGCACTGTTATCATTTTGTTTAGGACTGTGGATTATGTTGTGATGGGGCTTTTGTTTACAGTGGATTCAACACCAACAAAAACATGTCGTATATGGGGCTGGTAAATTTGTTGAATTGGACAATTCACCCACCAAACTGTGAGAGTCATTATTGTGCGACTCACAACCTGTTAAGCATCTCTACAATTCTTAATTTGATTGAATATTCAATTCATGTAAAATCGCCAACTATCCTTATCAATCCTGTGTTTCTACTTGCAGTTTTTCTATTATGTCGCACCTGTGGCTGTGAGCTGGTGCTTTCGGTATACTGGACAGTTGGTCTGTTTTGCAATTGAAAAATAAATGTGATGTGATGAGCAATGTGCAATTAATACATTTCTGACATTCTTTTTAACTGAACATGCCACCAAGTGGCAGCCATGAAGAGTTGACATATTTCGTGGCACACTCAGGTTGGTGGGAGGTTGAGAAGGGGTCCTGACCTCTGAGCCGAAAATGGCTGCAGGGTCCATCTGTTTTGGAGATTAGTGTGGTAACATGTAGCATAAAATCTTTCAAGTGATTCAGACTTCTCTGATGAACTGTTCCTTGAGGTGTTTTGGATACTGTGAAGTGTGAACTGGTTGGGCAAGAAGAGTCTGTCGACACTGTGACTCGAAATAAGTCAAAGCCGTGGCGCATTCCGCACCACAATTGTTACAGTCTAATATCAACCAGTTGATATTGTACCAATGATTAATAGTACAACTCATCATTTTGGAATCAGCTATGAAATTCCTGCTCACTGGGTGTGATACTTTATAATTGAGAAACGCCTTGTTAGAATAAGACAAAGTAAAGTACAGATACTGTTTTTCAAATGTAGTGAGTAAAAGTAAAAAGTCGTCAGAAAAATAAATATTCAAGTACATATTACTGAATAATCTACTTACAGTGCCAAAGTATTTGTACTTTATTACTTATCACTGCTATACATCACTTTTTATTAGATTTTTGTTTGGCAAATGATGTGTAAAAGCAATACATAATTTATTACCATCAAGCATCCCCAAAAGAGTTAATGACAGAGATGGAGGATATGAATTAAGAGGCGCATTGATTTTTAAATAATTACAATCCACACCACAATTACAAGCATGTGCCATAAAGTAGGGCCCCCCCCCCCCCAAAAAAAAATATTTTTCTGAATATGTTGTTTTTTTACGTATTATTTTTCTCTGTCATGAAAAAAAGAAAAAAACATATCTAAAAAAACAATCATTCCGAAAAACAGAAGAAAAATATTCTGGCAAAAAAGAGGAAATATTCCTTACACGAAGAGAAAAACATTGTTACGAAAAACAGGGAGGGGGAGCTATTCTATGAAAAAAAAAAAAAAAAAAAAAAAAAACAGCTAAATATTCCATACTGTCCGAATAAATTCAAATCATTATTCAAATTAAAATAGACCCCGCCCACCCAGCCAGCCTGAGGCAGACGCCGGTGTCGGATTTTGAGACACCCAGAGAGCGAGAGACCTCGGCAGCGTCTGAGGTTGCTAGTAACTTTGGGCTATTCATCATCTAGATTCCGTCTGCTTTTATTTACGATGTCTACATCGGGGTCCTTGGATCGAATGGAACTCTGTGACAGCCTTCTGACATGGGTAGGCCATCGACAACAACGTCCGGTATTGTTTTCCCCCCTCTCCGGTGCTAGCTAGCTAGCATACGATGCTAACGTTAGCTGGCGAGCTAACAGTGGGTGTCAAGGAAAAATGACACGAGCTCACACCGCTTACGTATGCAGGCCAGCTGTTGGCTGCCTGAGCTGCTGATGTTTTTGTGTGCTAGCCGCTTGCAAACCGTCTAATCTAGCGAGATTTATCGTTTCGGTCAAACGGATTTTTGGCCAGGTGTCATTTCCTAACAGATGTCATGCAGTTTTGTGACAGCCGAGTCAAGAGATTCAGAAAATATACACGAAAAGTCTTACGCTCTTTCGAGATCGATCGTAGGACGTTTCACCAATCCACCCTGTTTTTGTCTTTTTCTTTTTCCTCCCTTAAAGGCTCCAGTCATGCAATTGCTGTCTTTTGTTTAAGAATAAGAACCAAGTGGCAAAATGCATCTTTAAAGCAGCATGTGTACCGCGTATGCTTATGTTTACATGACTTAACTTTAGTTCCAATATTGTAGCACTGACAATAATAATACTTCGCAGTAATGGTAAAAAAGATATTACTAATAGCATAATAACACTACATTTATTATGTGTTTTACTCAAGTGTACCCATATTTTATAATGATAAATAAAAGTTAAAAAAAAAAAAAGTAGTAGTCCAAATAATTACTCGAGTAAGTAGTACTCATGCACTGAGTAATTGGTGAGTAACTTCTGAGGTGTTATTTATTTTTAATTGGATCAAAAATGTAAATGGCCACAAATAGAAACAAATATGCAACAGATATTGCACGCCATTATCACTTTTAAATGTGCATACAGTAATCACACAAGAAATGGCTTTAAATGAACCTTTATTTACACTCATGAATCATCATAATAATAAACTCACCACGCCATAGAACACTGCATAACACTGGTATTTTTAAATACCACATAAACCTGCATTGAACATGGGTGTGTAGACTTTTTATATCCGCTGCATGTGCAATGCAACAATAACACCATAAACAACTCCCATATGTACATCGGGGATTACAACAAGAAGCCTTGTCAACAGAGAAGTGAAATGGCATGTTTTCAATAATACACTGCCTGCATTGTCTGCAGTTTACAGTGCAAATATGCACTTTGTTAAAACGGAGCTTTGTGTGCTACTTCTGGACCAAGACGCCATGTTACCATGCATCCTTCAATATTACCAATTTTACATTTTTAATAAGTTCATTTTTCATCGCCTGATTTTTGTCTCATCACAACAAAAACAAACAAAAAAAGGAATTTGCCTACCCGTTAATACACTTAAAAGCAGTGGTAAGAGTACAAAATTTTACGTAAAACAGCGATAAATATAATTGAATTGCACTTCAAATTTGAGTTATGAGTTCGATAACCGTATTCCACCTCATCAAACAAACCACACAATGGGCGAAAACAAATTATTGGTGCAGTTTGCTGCAAGTCCTGACTTACTACTGTACTTCGTTCGCCCTGGTTGTTAGTAATCCACTTGAGTCCGTTCATGAATTTAAGACTGATTTAATTACTAACAAAACAAACAGACAATAAACACACAGTGCAACACGGCAAGCAAACCGTGTGTCCCTGCAGCTCAACACTGCCTGACTGAGCTTCTTACTGGACACAACATACCGCACATCAGCATCAAGAATAACTAGATCATCATAAAGGAAGAATAGCATCATAACTAGCATTGTGTATGACTTGTATGACATATCCTTTGGCCTACAATCCATACACAAACTAACAAAGGGTGCTAGTGTGATAGCAACCTAAACTAAAAGGTAGCGGCCGACCGACCAATATGCATTTTTTGAGGACAAATATGCCGATAACGATTTTTGGCATGAAGTAAAGTATACAAGGTTATTGTATAGCTTTATGTGTCAATAACAAAACCATTCTTGCTTGTTTACAACTGCTGTAAAGCATTAACTTTTTTTTAAATATATTTTTATCTTGTATTATTTTCACAAGTCTTGGGACTTACTGGGCTAACTTGGGAACTCGGGGATTGTATTTTGTGCCACGTCAAGAGCAAATGTATTTTAAGACAAAAAAAAAATCCTTGGCTGTTTGCACCCTTGAATTTTGAGAAAAGGTCTTTGAATCCTTCAAATATCAACTTTAAATATAACTTGAAAGGACAATGACAAAATAAAACAATAAAAAAGTGAAATACGAATAAAATATACTCAAATAATAGCAGCCGAAAAAACAGAACAAATGCTGTTCCTGTGCATTTTGGCCTTTTGGGGGCAGTGTGGTGCCACATATCCATGGCGTACACACTTAACCCGTGGGCAGTATTTTATTTTGAAATGGCTTGGTCAGAACCAACAAAAAGCCAAAAAATGGTCACAATAACGCCTAGGGGTTTATGTGAGTACAGAAGAAAGTTGTGATTGAATTCTATTGAAATAACTCGTTTTTCACACATTGGGAAGAATGTATGACTTTGCGTAGTGTTAGCACACCTGTGCGTATGTGTTCCAACAGCATTTGTGTGTGGATATTCGTTATTTGAAGGAAAAACACCCCCGAAGTTGATCACCAGCCGCGTGGTGGGGTGAAACACTGGGTACGGAAGGGGTGAAGGGAGCACCGGGAGACGGGCGGCACCCGGGAACCCCAGGCCCAGCGGGGAAAGGTCCCGGTCGTCACGCCAGCGTGCCTAGTGAAAACTAACCCTGTTACTGAGTTCGCCAGCTCGCCGACTGGCGAACTCTCCCCCTGCACCGTCGATGTGACCCTCCCAGTGTGTGTATGTGTGTGTGTGTTGCATTAAAATTGGGAGCAGGTGAGATGGAGAAGAGGGAAATTATATGATCTGACTTTACATTTTAACTTAATAGACGCAGCAAGCATTGCAAATAAACAGGAGCAATCGTTGTACTACAAAAGTCATTGGTTTTTCACACCTAATGCAATTACAATGTGCATATTTGTCGTGTATGTGTGTCGTAAATGGGAGTGGTCAAGTTATGTCATTGGCATGTAATCAGTGGAAGTCTTGTTACCACAGTAATAACAGTGACTCACCTTGCACATCGACTGTATCGCATCAAAACTAAACAGATCAGCCTTTCTCGGGCAAACATTCCTCACATACCTCTGAACTACATTGCGCAACCACAACTTGCGGAATATAAAGGTGTCCCATACAAGGGTTGTAAAAGAGTTCTTCACAATGTTAATCATTTCGGTTGTGGTAAAATTGTAGAACTGTGTCTGTTTTGCTTAGTTACAATTAAAATATTCAAATCACCTCCATGATGCAGCCCAGTTCAACATTCTCAAACAAAACCGTAGTTTGTATTTGAAGTTGCAAGAGAAGTGAGCCCAACGATTGGTGTCAATGTCAGGGACCTCTGCTTTTGAAATGACTTTGCTGCTATCAGAACAACTGCCCTTCCTGTTGGATAAAGCAATATCGGAAGTCTAGGGCAGTTGAGGGTTTCTGGGTGTCATGTAGCAAAATTATTATCACATGTGATAAACCAGCAACAAAGTTTTGTGACTAGAAAGAACACCCTGTCTTGTGAATAATATTTCTTGTTGGGGGTGGGGGGGGGGGGTGGATGTTTAAAAAAAAAAAAATTGTATTATGGAGGTTTTAATTGTTTAGCACTTTGGGGTGCATTTTAATGTATGAGAGGTGAGGTGCTATATAAATAAAGTTTGATTGATATATTTTAAATCAGCCCTAACGTTAATTAAGTGGCTTTAACCCCACCTTTTGTTCCATGACCCAATTTTCAGAGCCCCCGGTGATAAACCCCCAACTTGGACCTCTTTTTAGCAAGCGAGCCAGTTGTTAGTAAATGCATCCAGCGTGGCCTTGTGTATCTGTTTCTGCGTTGAGATTTAGAAGGTTAAAAAATAGGGTGATCTATTACATCAACACCGCTCAAAAATAAGTGTTGTCATCATGCATTGCATGGCGACGGCCATCAATCGTAAAGAATGCTTAGCAGTCTGACGACAGCTGGGAAGTCTTTAGTTTTAAAAGTTTTAAAGTCTCTTCGGGTTGTCCTGTGTGTGTTGGTTGTATTGTTTTCTTTCTTGTTTCCTGAGAAGGGAAGTGAGCAAAGTGACAGCAAACTGCTCAGACGACCATTTTGACACAATCAAGCCATGCAGTTATGCTGTTTGTAATATAGAAAAACGGGACGACACCAAGAAAAGTTACAAATCTAGCATCTTAATGTCAAAGGAACACTACTGTACATACAGTAATGGATAGTTTTGTGGGCTCATCTGTTATGTAGTTCAGTTAATTACGTCAGTGCAGCACAGTCATACAATACTATGTTCTAAATAGTACATATTCGTTGGTAGCAATTTATTGAGATTTTTTTTTGGGTTGTCACAGTTAACCATATGCAACATCCTTTGACGTTTTTAACAATTCCTTAAAAATAAATGACTATATAAATTTTAACTACAGTCTGCTTTTTTTTCCCCATGATACTTTCTTCGGAAAAACGGCTTCATAGTGTTTTTAGT
This sequence comes from Vanacampus margaritifer, assembly GCF_051991255.1. Taxonomy (NCBI): domain Eukaryota; kingdom Metazoa; phylum Chordata; class Actinopteri; order Syngnathiformes; family Syngnathidae; genus Vanacampus; species Vanacampus margaritifer. Next base: position 6,851,296 of record NC_135445.1, read on the forward strand.
CTTGTTGTTAAAAAATAGTGAAAGTGATACATACAGGCGTTCCATCTTGTCATTTCCTTCTTGTCAAATTTCCAACATTCCTCCTCTCAACTCTACCGCCTGTGTGACATGGACTGTTGGCATGTGGACTTCCCATTCTGGGCAACAGATTTTTTTCAGCTATAACTAAGTATAAGTAGAGAAGACAACTTGGTGAATGAATGAATGAATGACCTTGCACCATTTTGCGTTTGAACTTAAATTTAAATCACGTAATCGTCTGTATTATTAGTTTGGCATGCACCCCTTAGCCGTTCATGGGCGTAAACTAAGGTTTTATAGCTATACTATATATACAAACACCATAAAACACTTATCTCATGTGATTGTTTTTACAGTGTTATTATACACAGTAAAGGCAAAATAATTATTTGTTTGTTTAGGTTCAAACATTTGGGGTGGAGGCTCAATGCAAGACTGTAGAGGACATGACGAGTGGCATCGTTATGGCTCAGGTCCTACAAAAAATGTAAGTTGAGAATTTCAAATGTTGCATTGGATGGATTTTCTTATGACTTTCCCTTATTTGGTCGTATCATTGGCTGCTATTTTACATTTGCAACGCAAACTGAGCTAAATATGAATGAATCCTACTGGAATGCACATTTATTATTCACGTCAATTCTTTTTGTTCATTTTGCAGAGACGAAGTGTATTTTAATGATGCATGGATTAGTCGAATCAAGCCTGATGTGGGGGACAACTGGAGGTTAAAGGTAAGGATATATTTTTTTGCTTAGCTTTTGTTTCGAATGATGCACATGTTAAGTGTTGTGTTTTTGTCTGGTGCCCATTTCTTTGTTTTCTATCCACTCAATGTCCTAATTAACTTGTCTCATAGTATCATAGTAGTTTATATTAGAATCATGAACTCAAATAGTGACTTCTGCTATAACATTATAACCAAATGCACACAGTGGCGCTGCTCTAAATATTACTATAAGAGAAAAAAAGTGTACTCAGACTGAACCTGAAGATGTGACGATGTTTGCATAAATTGTTATTTGTTTCAGGTCAGCAATCTCAAGAAAATTCTCAAAGGCATCCTAGATTATAACCAGGAGGTAAGAAGACAGATCTATTTTACATTTTTTTTCTCCTCCTATTCAGTTTCCAGCCTTGTTGGAAGAATCTTTTTTTTTAACAGATACTTTAGGATAATTAAATCAATGGGATTATTGTGTTGTTACGATCTTAACTCATTCACTCTCAGCCATTTTCACTGAAGCAACCCCCTTGTTGCTGTTTTACTGGATTTTTACTGTTTTTGCAAGACCCACATAATATTCTGTTTTATTGCTATAAAAACGTAGAAACCTACCAAAAGAAAGATTAGAGTCTCTTCTTTCATCGGGAAAAAAATAAATTTCTATATGTTTTCGTTTTGCAGCAATTAGCATTAGAATATAGCTAAATTTCATCATTATTCACGAATCTGTTTTGAACTGTGGGGAACTCAGCTTGTCTGCAACATGGCCCTGGTTGAGCTCTTATAATCTGCTGCCACCTGCTGGCCGTTTTTGTAATTACTACCATTGCTTCATGCATTCTCTTCAGTTCAGAGGCTGCATCAAAGCCTTCTGTATGCTCTAGCACAAAAAACGTATAAGTACGTCTTTGGGACACTTACAACATTTAAAATAGAACATATTTATACGTTTTTGTTAAAGGGGCGGCATGGCTCAGTGGTAGAGTGGTCGTCTCCCATCCGTGAGGTTGTGGGCTCGATTACTCATACCTGGTGTCCATGTCGAAGTGACCTTGAGCAAGACACTGAACCCTGATTTGCTCCCAGATCTAGCAGTACCCTGCATGGCAGCAGTCGACAACTGGTGTGTGAATGGGTAAATGTGAGGCATTGTAAAGCGCTTTGGTCACCACACGGTGTAGGTCAAGCACTATATAAAAAGCAGTCCAGTCCTTATAAGGAAACATGGCAATGACTAGTCCGCTCTCCCTTTCAAGATTCTCGGCCAACACATTAACGACTTCACGCTACCCGACGTCACGCTCATCGGAGAACACTCAGACCCGGCAGAACTTGGGAGGATGCTTCAACTCATTCTCGGCTGTGCTGTCAACTGTGAACAGAAGCAAGGTGCGCACCTGATCGGAATGACAATCCTACAAAATAGATTTATGTTTTCAAGCTGATAGTGTTCAAATTGAGCTCATTATTTTCTTTCCTCTAGAATATATCCAAACCATCATGATGATGGAGGAATCAGTCCAGCATGTCGTCATGACAGCCATCCAAGAGGTACAGTCGATTATCATGCCTTTATGAAATCGTGTGTCGTAGATTTAGTGGAAATCAAATGCATGTACTGTATGTGGTTGCATCTCAATTGCCAACATTCCTAAATCATTTTATCATATCTTCAATGGTGTGTTTTTGTTTTTTTTGTCAGCTGATGAGTAAAGAGACGCCGGTGACAGGAGGGAACGACTCCTACGTGGATCTAGACAGAAAGGTATGCACGCTTGTGTTGACTTTGTGTCTTTCATGACCTGCTGGCAGAACTATTTGTTGAATAATAGCCTTCATACAGGTGCTGAGCCTGCATATTAATGAGATGTAAATGTATGATGTTCTTGAATGTGTAACAGGATTTTGACGAATTAAATAGTGCTTGAGTTTTGGATAAATTGATTTAGAGTGTTGATTGAGGATTGTTGTTGTCCAGTGGAAACCTTGTCTTTCCAAATATGGTTGAATTTCACTTTTTTTTTTTTCGCGCCCACTTGGTTGGTTATTTAATTTTATTTTTTACAAATTATTAATCAATCTTAAGTGTTGAAAATAGCTTGAGAGCGAATCTCTTGGATACTTCAACTGTCTGAGGAGTGTCTTATAACTAACTATACGTCTTCTTGATTCAGTCGGAGCCTCACGGCATTATATCGCCTCAAGATTGAAAGTCTGTATGTCTCTTAAGGAAAAAAAATGAGTGAATTTAGTTTATTTAGAAAATAATATTTGTAATGTTTCTTTGAAGAAGGAAGCTCATCAGCAGTGGGGTTTCCATCCAATTGTTTCAATTTTTTTAAGCTAATTTACTGAAAATGACCCAAAACGGGCATGCGTCTTATGCCGGTTTCCATCTGTTCTTCTTTTGCGAATATTGAGTTTTCTTTTGTAATTCTTGATAAACTGTAGCGTTTATTTGCTTTTTTCCATTTAAAATTGCAATAATATTCGCTACTTTAATTAATTCCAAAAAGATTTCTGTTTCATTGTCCCCCCCCCCCTCCCCCAAACATACCTTACTCTATTATCCGCCATTGCTTTGTGACTACAACCGTACGTGTGATGTAATATCCGGTCAAAACGTGCGACGTGTATCTGGTCTTGTCAGCGGTTATTCGCAAAACCGTTTTCCATAGCCAAAATTGGCATTTTCCTTTTTCCGATACACTTCAAAAGCCACCCCCTACGAGCGCAAAAACCTTTTTGCGAATTTTGGGCCCTTCTTTGAATTTCCATTCAGTTTTATTTTCACATTTCTTGAAAATTTTAATAAAATTGGGTGGATGAAAACCCCACTAGTCACAAAGGTCATCATCGTTTTTTTAAATTAAATGTATTGCTTAATGCATTGCTTAGCATTTTCTCTTTTTGACACAGACAAAAAAAAATCTTTTATTTTGCAATTAAGAAGGATTTGGTGAATACGCATAACAAACTGATGGGGTTCAATAACTTCGACAAGGTTAAGAACTGCTGGCCTAGAATGAATGAAATGAACCATTTCTTTGCATTTTTAGTTGAAGAAGTCTGTTGAGGAGTTGAATGAAGCTTTGGCCACGAAGGAGGAGATTTCCCAGAGGTGTCGTGAGCTTGATATGCAGGTTGGTTTCGTGTAACTCTAATTTTGTATTTTTTTTTTTTTTAAGACATTTTGTGTTTGTAAATCGCATTGAGGTGAGCAGTTAGCTTTTTCAGTCTTACCATTAAATGATGTATCCTTGACCCCCTTCCTCCCCCCCCCCCACCGCTATTACATTTACATGGTATCGTAACTTTCTTTCTTCATGCTGGTTCTTATCACTTCCTTTTAAAAATGCTAATGTATCATCTTGACAGATGATCCAAATTAACTTTTTTTGCATGCATGAATATCCCGCCAGCTCCAGAAATGAGCTGTTGGTTTAAAGGATTTTCTAATCTCCTGTTTTGTTTCCTCTCATTTCCTGACTATTTCAATATACTTTGTGCCTTGCTTTAAAGGCCCTCCATGTCCAAGAGGAGCGCGATAGACTGAGGTTAGAGTTTAATGAGCTAGAAGAGAGGGTAAATCCAACTTTATTTCTGCCTCTTTCTTCCATTCATTCTGTGTGGCGTGTCTAATAATAAGAGTCCCGGAGTTTTTTTTCTTCTTCTTCTTCTTCAGTTTGCTTGCATCAGATTTCCCCTTCCGTGTTATCTATGTGTGTGTGTACACGTTTGTGTACAGTTATGCACACGCCTGCACACAATTTGATGTGCACTGAGCAAAACTGCAGATTTGTGTCATGTTTCAGCCCTTCACTACTAATCTCCTGTCTTTTCCCCTGTATCACACAAAAAAAAAACATATACTGTATAATATTGCATACATACACCTCTGCATGAACACAGGTATTTATCATTTATATATACTGTACAGTATAGTTTAAAATATTTTTGTAATATTTATTAAAATATTTTTGTACAGTATAGTTGAAAATATTTTTGTAATATTTATTTAAATATTTTTGTAATTTAATAAATATTATTTTTTTTATCTGTTCATCCATTTTCTGAGCAATATTTTGGTTGAGTAAAATTGCACAACTATTTATATTTTATGTGTTGCGATAATAATAAGGTATGACATCAGGAGTAACTCCATTGTCGTTTTTTTGGGGGTCTCTTCTCTCATTACCAAATTTCTTTCTTTTTCTAAAAATACTTCTATTTGTGTGGACATAGCCGTAAATTCTAAGATAAATCTATATTTAGAGATGTGCAGCATTCGTAGTCATGGACTAAAATTAGGATGCAGCTTGTGCTTTGCTTGGTGTGGAGTTTGATACCTTGTCTATCACACAACAGAGAAGACAACATCAAACCACATGTAACCCTCTTTGTTCATTTGCCTTGTTGAGGATTTGCCGTGTGTTTGCCAGACTTTATATTGCTAACTTATATTGCAGTGTAGACACTCTTTTTGGGTGTCATCTAGGGCTGGGTGATGTGGCCGTTCGCTTTCACAAAAATCAGATTTCGATTTTACTTTTCTCCCCATTCACCTTACAGAAAAAAGCATGTGATAGTTATTCCAATTAAGTTGTACTTTTTTTGCCTCCGCTTTTTGAATAAGTTTACTTCTCGTTGGCGACTTTTCCCCCAATACATCATTTGCATCAAGTTCCACAGAAGTAATACAAATAAATAATATTTTCACAGACGAGGTGAAAATAAGTGCTTCCTCTCAGGACAAAATGTTCCTCTACAAAAAATAAATAAATATGGAAACACATTTTTTGATGTGAGTAATTAAACATAATTAAACGATTAGGTTTGCGAACTCCTTAACTACTCTCTCATGCTCTTCTCATCTAGATTTGTACTAGGGTCCGACCGTTATGCATTTTTTTCAGGCCGACGCCCATACCAATTTCTGGCAGAAAAAAAATACAGATTAATCTGCCGATTATTATTATTATTATTATTTTTATCTTGTGTTATTTTCACAAGCCTGCCGTGTCATGTGGAAATGTGTGTTAAAGCAAAAACAAAAAATCCTTGGATGTTTGCATCCTTGAATTTTGAGAAAAGAAATTCTTTGAATCGTTGAAATAGCAACTTTAAATATAACTTGTAAGGATAATAAAAAAATAAAACAATAAGAATAGATAATAAATTAATAAATAATAAATATTAACAACTAAAAAACAATAATAAAAAAAATACTGACTGTTCCTGTGCCTAAAACTGATTAATCGCCCAGCCCTAGGGTCATCTGTCTTGCATTTATTTAAATGGAATGACATTAATTTCACCTTTGAACTTCAGGTTGCAGCCCTGCAAGAGGAAAAGAGTAGTTTGCTAGCGGAAAACCAGGTTTTAATGGAGAGACTCAACCAGTCAGACTCTATCGAGGATATAAACAGCCCGGCTGGCCGCAGACACCTCCAGCTACAGACACAACTGGAGCAGCTCCAGGAAGAAACATTCAGGTGCGGATTTACCACAAAAGGTTACTGGTCTGTCTTAGGAAAAAATTTAGAAGTTATATATTGTTGCTGCGGTCATTGTTTTCCAGGTTGGAAGCGGCAAAAGACGACTACCGGATTCGTTGTGAGGAGCTTCAAAAAGAACTCTTGGATGCGAGGTCACAGAATGAAGAGCTCACGTCTCTGGCTGACGAAGCCCAGTCACTGAAAGATGAGATGGATGTGCTCAGGTAAGCAACCTATTTGTATGCCTACCATTTTTATCTGTCAAGATTAGAGGTGTCCAAATTAATCAATTAATCGATGATAATCGATGATCAAATTAACAACAGTAATCGTTTGGAGCCATTTATAAAATTTTAAATAGTCCAAATCCTCTGATTTCAGCACATCAACTGTAATTGTTCATGGGTTTCTGTAGTCCTTGATGAAAGAAGACTGGTTATCTTCTGTGTTAAATCAAAATAAGACGTTTACTTTGGAAAACAATGACAGAATAATGATTCTATAATAAAAATAATAATTATTATTATTATTATAATTAATAATTATATAAATAATAATAATAACAAATAATAATGATTAACATAGTACAACATCAATCCCCCCCCCTTTTATTATTAAATCACTATATGAATACGAAGTACGAAATAAACACCGATCACTTGTTAATAAAGAGTAATTGGGGGAAAATGTTTTTGTATTACACTTTAAAGGGATACTTGACTCACTGAGCCATTTTCAGCAGTAAAAAGTTCATGTTTTGCCCAGAATGAATTTGATAACTTCATTATTTTTCACGTACAATTAATACCTTTAAAAATAAACATTTCCACTTTTTGTCGACTTAAGATGACATCACGTGCTGAGGAAGTAGGTAACGACCAATCATGGTTCAGTTTGCCGACCAAACCCAGAAAACAGGTGAACCATGATTGGTCGTCAAGCCGATTGAATAATTGATAGATTAATCGATTCTAAAAATATTCCACAGTGACAGCACTAGTTGAGATAAACACATTAACGGTGGAGAAAAGTTTGGAAATGACTTATCTTGGTCTCATTTTGTTACCACAACCAACACCCCCCCACCCCCCTCACCCAGCGTGTTTGTTGTTTTATATCGCCGGTATATGAGTATCTAATGGAGAATAAATCACATATCGTTTTCCAACCAGGCATTCATCAGACAAGGTGTCAAAGCTTGAGGGCACAGTAGAACACTACAAGAAGAAACTTGAGGACATGGGACTTCTCAGGAGACAGGTACGTGTTTGCTGTTTTAGTCCTATACATCCGATTAATTGTGTTTCCATTTCCAAATGGTTGCGTGAAACATGCTTGTATACATAACTTGTCTTTTTGTATTAAACCGCAATGCAAATGAGGTTCTGAACTGCTTGGTGGAAACTTGAATCGCAATTACACTATTAAAATTTTGTGTTGTGGAACAGTTTTCATCAACCTACGAGTTGTTCTATTTGCATAATGTTCTACACATTTACAACAAAAAAAACAATATTTCTCATTTCTGTTTCCGTTTTTTTAGAGTAAGCTTTTGGAGGAAAAGAACACGGTGTTAATGCAGACCAACATCAGTTTAGAAGAAGAGCTTCGGAAGGCGAATGCTACCAAAGGCCAGTTGGAGACATACAAGAGACAGGTAACTCAAAACGCCATACCCGTATTACCTAGCACATGTGCAGTTATACACGTAACATACACGGGCATTGTTGTGACAGTGATAATCTCTCTTCCGCTTTGTGCAGGTGGTCGAACTTCAGAACAGACTGTCAGAAGAATCGAAAAAGGCTGACAAGATGGAGTTTGAGTACAAACGCGTCAAAGAGAAAGTCGACTCTCTACAGAAAGAAAAAGATGTACGTACAGTATTAAATACTTGTATTTCTATGTGTAAAATCCAAAATGGGATATTCTGTCATTACATTAGAATTAAAGTGAATTAAAAAAAAAAGTCTTATCTTAAAGTGTTAGTCAACCTGAAAAATTTCTTGACAATAATGTTATATGTGACCTCACTAGTCTAAACATGACATTCTGATTAATATTATGCTAGATTCAGGCAACCTAGAACATTTAATTTAATTTAAAGACAAGAGGATTAAATTATTTTTGCTCGCGAGGAGAACGGAAAGAGATGTGCCCAGTTAGACTCTCTTATTGCGCTCTGGATACACTTTTGCCGTTCCTCTCTCTCTTTATTCACTAGTTACATAGAAATTGCTGTTCTAAAGGGGAGGGGGACACACAACAGTTTTCAAAACAATTCACTGACCTAATTTTTTTCATGTAGCGTATGCGAACGGAAAGAGACTCTTTGAAGGAGACCATTGAAGAGCTGCATTGTGTCCAAGCTCAAGAGGGACAGCTTACGTCAGGTAAAGTGCTAACAATGTGGCCACATTTGACTAGGCTATTTAAAACGTAAGCATGATTTTAGCCAAAATAGACAATAATGACCTTCTTTTTTTTTTTTTTTTACCCAGGTCTTCTCCCGCTAACCAGCGCTGATGGCTCTGATTCATTAGCAGCTGAGATCACAACGCCAGAGATTCGGTATGTTCTCTGCTATGGAGGACCAAAAACTGCCAAAATTCAAAATAAATAAATGACTAAATATATGACTAAAAGTGAAAATAAAAACGTATTTAAAAATATATATAATTTGAAAATTAAATCCCCCAAAATAAATATAAATGAAAATTATATTGTATTTAATTTTTGAATTATATTTTTTGTATTCGTTTTTATTTTAACTTTTAGTCATTTATTTATTTATTTATCTATTTAGTCATTTATTTATTTTGAATTTTGGCAGTTTTGGTCCATACTGCCAGGTCGAAATGTTATTCAAATGAGGGTGCGGCCCTAAGCGTGCCTTGGGTTGGACTCCACCGTTGCAAACTACCTTTCATTGGTGGAGTGAGCGGCTCGGCGAACAAGAAAGTCTCGCCAGCTTGCATTGTAGAGCTCCAGCAATGGATGACTGTCTTGTCCACTGTCACCTCAACTCAAGTCACAAGTTGACAAAAAGTGACAAAAAAAAAAAGATTAAATAAATGACTAAATAAATTAATGGCTAAAAGTGAAAATAAAAACGGATGTAAAAAAATATAATTAAAAAATTAAATACAAATGTATTTATTTATGTATGCATATATAATTTTTGGGGTAATTTTTTTCCATTTATATTAATTTTTTTAATTTTAATTTTCTAATTATATTTTGTTTATATCCGTTTTTATTTTCACTTTTAGTCATTTATTTATTTTGAATTTAGGCAGTTTTGGTCCTCCATACTCTCCACCTCACCACTAGTGAGGATGTAAGATACTGCTCATATGATCTTTTAGGGAGCTATATGTTCTGAGCTGCTGTTCCCTTTGCAGCCACATGCCTTTTTGCTCATTCTGCTTTTCAGCCCTGCTGTTGTACGTTTTACAAGTTTGGCCTAAAAAGCGCTTCTCCTTAACTGAGTTATGTAACAGCAACATACCAGTTACATCAGCCTAACTGCTGCTTTCCAAGAGGGCTTGATTTTGTGCTGGTTGGCTGCAGTTGTTTTTTATTTTTATTACATTTTTTAATACACTCTCTTACACATGTGAACCCTAGAAAATGTTGCTGTTCCCTCCTTGAACTAGTGTTAATTTTATCATCCATTTTGAAATTTAGTCACAGTTTTAGTCCCGTTTCGATCACACTTGTTAGTTTTTAACAGAGGTGGCAAATCCAGGTCCAGAAAGTAAAAATCTTGCCACATTTTAGCTTTAGCCCCTCATGCTAGCTAGCTAGCTCCCTGGGTGCTTGTTTCCTAGCTGGAGAACTAGCAAGCTGGCACTTGGGGCTAAAGCCATCCCGTTTTTATTTAGTCAACTTTTAGTCGACTATAATTCGAGCATTTTAGTCTTTATTTTAGTCCAAGAAAACACAATTGTATTTGTCTAGTTTTAGTCAACAAAAACTGTCAACGTTTTAGTCAGGACAATCATTTACCCCTGTGTATTTTTTGTCAGCGGATAATGTTGAACATTTCGGATCTAAAACTATTTCACATGAAATTTTCCAAAATCCAGTTTTTATTAAGTGAAGTACATTTTCGTCTCGTCATCATGAGTCGACGAAAATGCATACTGATTTAGTTCCAGTTATTATTTATTAGTGAGGTTTTTAGTCTAGTCTAGTTTTAGTCCGGTGAAAAACGTGTGATTTTTGTTTAGTTTTGTTGACAAAATTAACACTACCTTCAACACAACCTAATACCAATTGTTGCTTTCAGTTTTAATCCTTTCAAACGGGTACCAGAGAATGAAGTGGTTAAAGACGGGATTACCACTACTCACTGAAAAAAACCGAGTTCTCCACTTCATTACCTTTCTTGATGCATTTTCACACAGGGAGCATTTAATTCGCCTTCAGCATGAGAACAAAATGCTGAAGCTGGCTCAAGAGGGCTCGGATAACGAGAAGATTGCACTCCTGCAGAGTCTGCTGGAAGACTCGAATAGAAGGAAAAATGAACTGGAGACTGAAAACAGGTCAGCACGGGACACAAACACTTGAACGCTGACGATTTATTACAACTTTCTCACAAAGTGATTTCTGTTAAATGCAAAAAATTATTTCAGAGAAAATTGACCTTTTCGCCTCAAACTCATCTCTGTGATATTTAATCTAATACTGTCAGACTGTCAGCTCCGTGCTGTGTTCAAAACTATGTTGTCCAACTGGTCTCTGCGCTTTGCGTGTTTGCAGGTTAACCAATCAGCGCTTGATGGAGGAACAGAGTCAGATAGAAGAGCTACAGAAGAATCTTCAGGAACAAGGCTCCAAAGCAGATGATGTACGTCATGAAATGCTCTGTTTAATACCCAGATGTGTGTCACTGGATTTGAGAGACTCAAATTAAGTTCCACAATAATACCTATTTAATGATTTTTTTCCTATAAATCTTTAAATGCTGTTTGTCCTATGCCCAGTTGGATGTTATGAAGAAGTTGCATACAGTATAAGTGTCAATCCGCTTAATTTGTTCAAACTATACATAGGGATTTTTTTTTCACAAAATACAATAGGACCTTTTTTTACACCGATGCTAGTTTTTAAAGAAACTCAATAATGAGTTAGGTCATTCTGTGTAGTGTGGTTTGTCCATTCAACAGACTGAGTCCATTTGAAGATGTTGTACATACAAGCCGATGTTAAGTTAAACCCGATTTCTCTTTCACGTTTCAGTCGTCCATTATGAAGAAGAAATACGCGCAGCACATGTAAGTAATCCTTTTACAGAATCAGAACGCTGCACTGTTTGTAATTCAGTATTCAGATCTCTGGTCTATTAGGATTTTTTTTTCCACAGTGGGTTTAAACTGAGCTATCAAGTACAGTACAAGCTATATTAGGGCTGGGTTAAAAAAAAAAAAAAAAGAATAATCGATAATGAATCGATTTTCCTTTTCGAGCCTGATATCGATTATTTTAATATTTCTTTTCCCCATGAATTCATAAGAATATAGCATTTTAAAGGCCATTTTTACCGTTTTCTTGAAATTTACTGTTGACATGAATTTAAAAGTATTTTCTTACATTTATGAAAGACCTGTCACCTGACATACTGCACTTTAAGACAATTCAGAATATTTTTAATTTATATTTTTGATTGTTGAATTTGAAAATATTTTCATCTCATCCTTGCTGATGTCAATGTTTGTGTAACACTTAAGGGATTATAACAAGTTACTTTCATTGTAGGAATGCTTTTAAGCATTCCCACATATGCTATTGGGATTTTTATTCTCCACACTTTTTTGCCATGCAATAACTCTCACATAATTCTTCAGTTGGCAAAGCTTGAAGCTCCTTAGCATTAATGCAGTTTTCCTTTTTCCCCAAAATCCAACAACAATTAATAAGTAGTAATTTTCACATAATTTATCTTTCAATTTAATTTATAAGCATTCCACGTGCATTCAGCTTTCAGCATTCCCACGCAATTTCTGCAGAAATTGCACTTTTTCTAGTTAATAAACTATTTTTATTAGGATTTAACCAGTTACTGCCTCCGCTGAATTTAATTTGGAATTTAATGTTTGTGGGAGTTTTTTTCATATCTTTGATATTTAGAAGATTTGATTTTCCATAATCGAATCGAAAAAAATAAAATAATTGAAATCAAATTCTTGTGAATCGAAATCAAATCGATTGAGGAAATTTCAATCGACACCCAGCCCTAGGCTATATTCATTTCTTTTTTCTGCTCACCAGGGAGAAGCTACAAGACGTGAACAATGAGTTACTCAAGAAGAATACCATCATTGATGAGATGGAGCCCAAATACGCGGCCAGCTGTGAGTTTGCAGCCTAGTGCACCTGAACTTGAGGCTGCTGTCGTCTTTGAATGTTGTTTAAGGACCCGTGGCTTCATCACCTTTAACGTGTTGTCCTCTTAGCTCAACGAGTGGATGAGCTGGAGGAAGCCTTGAAAAAGAAAGATGACGAGATGAAACAAATGGAGGAGCGATATAAGAAATACTTGGAGAAAGCCAAGAGCGTGAGGATTTTTTTTTTTTTACCTTTGGAACTATTAACAGATAACAGCATATGTGTGACTGATTACATTGGGTTCTCAGGTGATTCGTACCCTGGATCCTAAGCAGAACCAGGGCTCGGGTCCAGAAGTCCAGGCCTTGAAAAACCAGCTCCAGGAGAAAGAGCGGATGTTGCACTCGTTGGAGGTAAGCAAGTTGGATTTGTCAGAAATGTGGTAGCCATTTTGTAGACCTGTGTGACTCTTTTCTGCAGTTACGTTTAATTCAGAATGTTGGTTAATGTGTCAGTGTTTTTTTTTTGTGTGCAACAGAAAGAGATGGATAAGACGAAGAGCCAGAGGGATTACGAAGAGAAACTGATTGTGTCGGCCTGGTACAATATGGTAAGACTGGATGATTTATTTCAGGGGTTTTGGGAGCAAACCTTCCATAGGCAGTGCTTTCAATGTTAACATAATATATGGTTCATCACTAGATGGCAGTATAAGGCTAAACATAACATGTTTGCTAACTGATGATGTTTACTTCTTAACCCGTGGACGTTATTTTGTTTTGATTAAATTCTTGTAATTTTTGCCAAAATCAGGCATTTCCTTTGAAGTGTGATAACTTGGTCATTTATGAATATTTTTTTCACTTTCAACCGCTCGAAATATTCACTGGCATCAGACCTATCTATACATATATAGAAAAAAACAATTTTTTTAATGCCCTCTATGGACAATAATAGCAGTATTATGCTAACAGCAAAATTAACTATGCTGTATATATATATATGTAAAATAAAAGTCAAATTTGAATATTTCATATGGCATATTTAGAGGCTTGAATAAGTCCATAAATCATAACAATATAATTTTTTATGCGTGCCCAGTTTTCACACAATGGCAGTTTTCTGAATAACACACAATTCTTGTAATTTTGCCCAAATCTGTCTTTTCCTTTGAAGTGTGATAACTTAGTCATTTATGAATATTTTTTTTCACTTTAACCGCTCAAAATGTATTTTTCCCTCTCAATTCATCAACATCAGCAGGCTGCTGATAATAGATTCCTGCTGTGGCGTCTGTTTAAAAAAAAAAAAAAGGATCAATTACAAGTCGATTGTGCTGATTCTGTTTCACGCTCATCTTTCCCAGGGAATGACTTTCCAGAAGAAGGCGGCTGAAGACAGATTGGCCAACACCGGCTCTAGTCAGTCTTTCCTGGCCCGCCAGCGGCAAGCCACCAGTTCCCGCCGCGCCTACCCGGGTCACGTCCAGCCAGCTACCGCAAGGTAGAAAGGCAGGAAAATGCAACAGCAAAACGACCTTACAAAGCCCCTTGAACTGTTTATTTCAACTTCTGCCTATTGATTTTCTTTTTGTTTTTCCACCCTTCTTCCTGATTAGATCCGTGAGGTAGAGATGCCAGGCAAGACTGCCAAAAACTTCACCACTTTTATTCCCGTCTAAACGTTTATTTTTTTCTCTCTGACTCAAGTGATGGCAGACCACACGCAGCCCAGCATTATTCTATCATCAGGCATTATTAATCACCTCGGATGCATTTCTCACCACTTAACCTCAACCTTTACATGCAGTACTCATGCACAATTCTTTCTGCCTGTATCAGTCAAAAGTTCCCATCGTTTTCTGCTACCACCGACTAACAGTGTGTTAGCTTCTTTGTTTACTTATATTCATTTATTATGGTGAATTAATTTTTTACACCATCCTCAGAAAGGAACCAGTCAGAGACATCTTTTAATTCAGAAACGTCAAAGACTTCACCAGCGTACAGTTTAGTCGGTTCTCTAAAAAAATAAAATAAAATAAACATTTAGTGCCAAAATGAAAAATTAACAATTAATTAGTCATCTTTGGAGACCCAGACGTGACATGGGGAGATTTTTTTCATTTTAATTTTATTTATTTATTTTTGTAGCTGTGGTTAGGAAGTACTATTTGTGGCCATGAATGAGTCATAATGTATGCACAAAATACTCATTTGTTGCCACAAAGTAAGTAAAATCACTCCACAAAATACAAATTAATATATTTTCCTGAGCAGACAGGTGTTTTAAGGTGTGCTCCATTTGCTTACCCTGATGTCAAAGTTATTCTTAGGATTGACGTTAAACAAACAAATTCATTGCTATTTTTTCATGCACCTGTTTCATGGCCACAAATCATCATTTTAGGTCAGTGGTTCTTAACCTGGTTTCAATCGAACCCATGGGTACGGCGGAGCTCAAGACACACACTCATATGATGCATGTTGTGATGTGATTTCTTTATTATTGTAATCCCGTCGTACTATGTTGAGCAAAAAAAGAAAAGAAAAGAAAGAAAGTGGTTGAGCAAATATGAGCAATATGAATTTACATATAATGGAACATATGGTGTTCCACAGGGTTCAATTCTAGGACCTCTACTGTTTTCAGGTTAAGAATCACTGCTTTAGGTGCATGTTATATCTAAACTCTGGCCACAATTAAAAATGTTTTTCCCACATCATGTCTGGGAGACAGTTATGGAGGACCAAAACTGCCAGAATTAGGAATAAATGAATGAATGAATAAATAAAGTGAAAATAAAAACGTATATAAAAATATAATTCAAAAATTAAATACAAAAAGTAAATATAAATGGAAATATAAACAAAATAAAAGCAAAAATATATACAAAAATAAAAATGTTTGAATCACATTTTTTTTTAAATTATTTTTACTTTTATATATGTTTTTTTTTTTCTTCAATTTATATATTTTTGTATTTTTTAAATTATATTTATATCCGTTTTTATTTTCACTATTTATTTATTCATTTCCGTATTTTTCTTTTTTAAAATTTTGGCAGTTTTGGTCTGCTGCTAACATTCCCTGCTATCTGACCGTTGTGTCCTGTTCTCCTCCCTCCCCCTTAACAGCAATATCCCAGCATGATCGGCACACCGGTGACCTGATACGGCCTGGCCCGTCTGTGGTCTGTGCTGGCCAAACCCGAGGCGCACGATGCATGAAATACCTGCCTGCTGACTCTTTGCATGACTCTGCATTGACTGTGAGTTAACCCGGCATACAGCGGACAAGCAACATGAGCCACTAACAGCCCTTGTGCAGCATTGCAATCCTCACGAGCGCCAGCAGGGGGAGCCGTGGGAAAAGAAAACACTTCACTCCTCTCCTTTATGTTTCTTCATTCATTCATTTCTTTGTTTTTCCTCTCCCATCACTGCTACTTTCTCGCTCCTCGTGGACGTGCCTGCTCGTGTTTCTAAACTGCATCAGGTCTGTTACAACTCCGCCTGTTACGAAGGCCTCAGATAGGGCCAGAATAACACAGTGACATCTTTCCTGAATACCTCAACAGCATTTTTCCACATGTTCAGTCGTGAATTGATGTCAGTATTTGAGAGGAAAACAATCCTAAGAAAGAAAAAAAAATCTCCCTTTATATCATTTTGGGCACTTAGTCATTGTATTAAAAAAAAAAAACAACAACCTATAAAATACATAACCTCTCCTTAACATGTGAACTGAGGGCATGCTAGCCGGGCTTTTACCTCAAATTTTAGCAGATAGGCGTAGGATGGGAAAACGTTTGTATACAACATAAAAATCACAAGTCCACTTTGAAATATTTTTCTAAGCTAGAACATGTCTGATTAGTATTTTGTGATGTCATGTTTATTTGATACACATGTATATATTGTACTTGAACATAAAGCAGGCATCCTTTTGCGTCTTACAGTATATGTCCAAGGAAGTAAAAGTATTGAGCCAAAAGTATTCACACATGTCAAGCATCTGTGAAAAAATGGAGAAAAATACATTAGCTTATGTAGGCTAATGTTTAGTTTTGGTTTTTTTTGTAATTAAGAAAGGCTAAGCAAATGAAAATCCCTCCTCAATAACTTTTTTTTTTTAAATCAAAATCATAAGAAAATGATCATAGGTCAACTTTATCATCATATTGTACATTTTGTGCAGCTTTTTAACGCGTGTTTATATTTTATTTGCATTGCTTAATTTGTCAACATATTTAAAGTGGTGGCGACGTTTATGCATGTTACAGGCATAAATGCATACTTTTGAGTGACGCACGACATGGTTGGATCCTCCAGTTTAGTGCCTTTGTTACCGGTGCGATGATTTTTAAGGCAGTGTTGCAAGCTGACCTTAAACTTCAGTTTTGTGTCATTTCGAAAAGAGAAATCGGAAATGACCATCAACCGCCTCCATAGTCATAGTTGATTATAAACAAGAGTGGATGAGGGCTTTGTTTTTTTCTCATTTTACTCTTATCATGTGTAACGGTTTATCTTATGCAGTGCTTTTTTTTTTGGTCTTTGTTTTTAAAAATCTTACAAGGTTATTTATTATTTTGCGTCTTGTGTGCAAGTGTTAGTACTATGTTACAACATTAACAATTCATATGACATTAAATTACTGTTAAATAATTGTCTTATTCAATAAGGAGATGGTGTCCTGCAGTGTTTGTCTTCGTTTAACGGAATGACACAAAGTTAACTGAACATTGTATTATTATTATTATTTTTTTTTTACAGGGATGACACAGTTTCAGGTCTTAAAAGGATTGTTGAAATTTGTAACAAGTAAAGCACATTTTAAACCTCTAATTACCTTGCTTTGAATTTACTCCGATCCTCCAAATGAAAATATTTCATACTGTGTGGTTGTTTCCTCACTTAGGAATTTAATTTTTTTTAAATTCTCTTTGATAAACAATCATTTGCAGTCAATAGAAAGTAGATTTTATTTTATTTTTTAAATGCAGTGGAACCTCTAAAGTTGAAACACAGTCTCAACCTTGACGAGGGGTTGACTCCCAAGTTATATATATCATACATATTATATCCTAGGACATGATTTTACAATATTTTAATATTTAATATTTAACTTTCATTCATGCGTTCTAAAAACCGTTGGACCGATTCACTATTTGGGTCAATTTGGCCCAACTTTCTCGGTCATTATGCACAAAATTTGGTATACAAAATGACCGAATTTTGGGGGGTGAATTTGTACAAAATTACCGAATTTTGGGGGGTTGTTTAGTACAAAATGACAACATTCTGTGCAAAAAAAAAAACAACAACAGAAAATTGTGTCAAATTGATCTTAGTAGTGGATCGGTCCTTTTTTTTAAAAAATAAATAAATTATTACACAAATTGGTTTATTTTTGACTGTTTTTAGAGTGAATTATTTGACAGCCAAACTGCTTTTATGTCACTAAACTCCGTGGTTATCACCACCTGTTTTTCCATCTACCTATCTAGTACACTTTTGTGGTGGCATATTTTTCTATTATAGTTTGGCGGAACCCCGCATTGTGCCATTTTTGGTGTGCTTGACTTTGCAGGTTCCACTATATTTAAATGTCGCCAATTACTTGGGAGTCAGGACAATATGGAGAGAGTGTTAATTTAGCTGAGCTCCAAAAAAAAAAAAAAAAAAGGTGATGCAGATTGTTTTTAACTCATTCACTGCCATTGACGTCAAAAATTCAATATTAATACTATTTCTATCAGTTTCACATTTTTTTCTACTTTTGTTAACAAGAGTATGAAAACCTATAATTTTTTTATTGTACATTTAGAACATATAAAATTTGCGATTAATCGTGAGTGAACTATTTGAAGTCATGCGATTAATTACAATAAAAAAAAATAATTGTCTGACGCCCCTAATTTTTTTTTTTTTAATTAGGGGCATCAGGCGATTAAAATGTTTAATTGTAATTAATCACATGACTTCACTAGTTAACTCACGATTAATCACAAATTTTATATCTGTTCTAAACGTACAATAAAAGATGTTTTGTAGGTTTTCATACTCTTTAACAAAAGTGGAAAAAATGTGAAACTAAGAAATAGTTCAAATGAATTTTTGACGTCTACACCCGTCAATGGCAGTGAATGAGTTTTAATTTTCTATATAGTCTTGTTTCTAAGCACCTTTTTTTTATTTAGAATGATTCTGACGGAGGAAGTTACATGACACTTGATCTGATCAATTTATTTGCAGATCACACTCTAATTGAGGCAATTTTGGTGCTTGATAATCCAATATTTGTCTCAATTTAGGAGTTCAGCTTATTTATCAGCGGACAAAATAATTAAGAATTTGGTGCAGTACTTACATGTCAAGCTAAATAAGCACCCAGTGTCCCCTTTCGTGTTACTGTACAGAGAAGAAATGTACTCTTACACTGTCAGACTGTAAGACATTATGCAGTGTTTTTATTACTTTTTTTTTTTGTTACTCATTTGGACGATGAAGTTGAAACAAATTTTCAATTGCCAAGTTTTCTATCGCTTGTATGCAAACCCACTATGTACATGATCACGTCTTCCGACTGCAGTGAGAGGAACCCTTGAACGCTATGCTTTTAAGCAGGGTGATGAAAGTGGTTTAGATGGATAGCATCTATCTGATAGTGTGCTTCCGATGCTGTAAAAATTTGGAGACGACATTGTAAATAAAGCTTATATTAAAATATAATGTGCTTTGTCTGTTATGGGTCTTACAGGCACGTGAACACACTTTTTTTCTGATTGTAAAATCTTTTTGACTCAGATTATAAAGAGATGGCTAAAACTGGAGTTTCTTATTGAATTCAATCCGAAAACATGAGCTCATTCATGCCTTCAGTGGGAAATTTCTGAAATGCCTTGGATAACTTTTTGCTTTAATATAGAATTTTTTTGAAGCCTTCTGGACTTTTGTGAGGTGATATATACAATTTATTAACGAAATGTTAAACTGGATATTAATAAAGTGCACAGTAAATTCTATAGAGTCAATTTTGTTCTAAACAGAGTTTGGTCCCTTCTAAACTGTTGGAAGAGAGTTAAAAAAAAGTCACTCAAGGGTTGAGGAACAAAATCACAACTTCAGATTGGTAGACAGACAATCTACTCCCTGGGCAGCTTCTACTGTCTGTTAGTATATCGCTCGTCAGGTGGAATTTTCGTAACTCCAAGAATCTCCTTTTGGATATAAACAAACAGTAGGAGTGGCATAGCTCAGGTGGTAGAGTGGTCTCACAAGTTGAATTTCTGAGTGAAATTGTTTTAATAGTTTTTTCATGGGATAGGTCAAATTTTCTCGTACACACTAAAAAATACTTACGCTGAATATTTTACTCTCTTACAAGTGTCCATTTTACTCTAGTCAAATTGAGTCTTTTAGAGTATCTACAGAATTTACGGTGTGTTTTTAATAGTCCGCAAAAGAGACCATCGTAAAATTGCACTAAGCAAAAGATAAATGGCAGTTTTCACGATTTGATTCCCTGATAACGTGCGGGCTTATCCTGTCCAACCTTGACAACGAATCCTGGATTCCCTCTAAGGCTCAGACATGGAAAATGGAAACTAGCCTGGGTCGTCATTCATGTAGTCTTCATTCCGCAGAGCTTCTTTCTGTCTCTGCTGCCTTTGGGTGCGTCCTCTTGGCACGTCAAAGCAGCGGTGCATAGTCAATAAAAGACACACTCTTGGTTTTTCGCATGTCCATCATGAACAGTCTTTTTTTTTTTTTTTAAACCAGTCAGAAATGGCACTAAAATGGGGCTAGAGGGTTTCCTTAGCCCTGTCAGAAATCTGTAACCTCTTAAAGACTCTCCAGCATTTTAATTCTATATTCTAAAATATATTTACAGTATAAATTATTTTCTCAGCCCTCCTACGTATCGGGTCAAGCCTCATTTTAGGCCCGGGAGGAAAAATAAATAAATCTGGAGCCGTCCTGATTTGTGTACCTGAGTCAATTCATACTCAAAAAAAAAAAAAAGTCTGGAGGCATTTCACATATTTTTATTGACAAATTTGGCCCAAAAAATCAGAGCTTTTCTAAAATCTATTTTTTTCCCGTGGTCAAATAATTACATGGATTTTTCCAAACTGTAAATGTCAAGTGTCAAGGGTGCAAAAGTTGTCTTGAACACACTGCCGCAAGTGACTTAACTATTGTACCAAAGGGCCAAATTATGTACTTAAGTTTTGTGAATACTTTTTTTGGTGCAGCGCACCTCAATTACAGCAATTACCATCACAAAGTTGAGATAAAATATGAAATATGAGCGTTTACATAAAAACGCGGCCATGTGTTTGAAAGGAGAAAGATGTTTCAACCAAGGGAACGTTTAACCCTCTCATGCAAATGGACGGTTATTTTTAAGAATTTTCTCATATATATATATATATATATATATATATACTGTATATATATATATATATATTATTCCCCCCAAACTATAAAATTTTACTTTTACGGTTCCTCTCAATTCCAAATGCGTTGAGCCACAGAGAATGATAATATTCATCAGAAGAAGAAAAAAAATGACAGTGGGAGACATTTATTGAACGCATGAAGACACCACAAGCAGACAGGGACAAAATATAAATATAGTGACTAGAACCACTGCCACGTTTCCTCAAAGGGCTCTCTATTTTTTTTTTTAGCAGCTACTGGAAGTACCACAAAAAGTCTGTGTGTTCCATTATCACTTTGCGACAGCCAGACATGTGCTCAGATGTCCTATAATGGGCAAAAGTATTGGGACACCGTTAAGCAAGTGGAAATGAAAGAAAATATGCGGTGGTCTAATTGGCTATTTTTCTAGAAAGGCTTTTTTTTATAAGATTTGTCCATTCAATCCAGAATCGATGGAACTTGCTTTGTACACGTGACTTCAATCATGCTGGAACAGAAAAAGGCTCTAAACTGTTCCCACATGGAATTCTGGTTGCAAAATTTCCGGGAATTTTCAAAGCGGAAACTTTCCACAGGAATAACTTTTTGCAGTAATTAGCATATACAAGTCAAATGTTTTTTTTAAATCTTATTTTATTTTTTCAAGGGGGACTCAGAAAAACGTCTTGTTACATTATCTTGTTGCAAATAAGCATCTCTGCAAATTCAGCACTTTTTTTTTTCCAATTTTGCTCTGAAATGCCCCACCTGCAAAAATTTGAGCGGCTACCTCTATCAAAATGTTTAAATCTTAGTTTGCACTCGCGCATTAGCTTAAACCACATCTGGCATGCAACTTGTCTTTTGCCCTACCTCACCCACTTACATCCAGATTTTGGTCTGTTTAACTGCCGCTTCCCTTCTCTTCTCTCCCTTCCTTTACTGCTCAAAGAGGGTTTGTGGTGAAGTGAAGCTCCAGGTCCAGAACAGGTTTTGAGGAGAAGACACCTACACAGAGGTGTCTAGACCAGGGGATGTTTATTTTTGTGAACTGTTGAAACCCTTTGAAACTTTTTTTGTGATTAAGGGCTTTACAAATACACTTGAATTGACTCACTTAAAATATAAAACAAACCCCACACAACGGAAATTATTATTAAAAATTTGTAATTGGCAACACAGACAATAAAGTTTTCCTCCCCCAAAACAAATGGCTATTGTAGTACCAATCCTGACCTGTGAGAGGCAGTATTCATGGCATTATGCTAGGTCCCTAGAATAGCAAGGAAACACTGTAGTAGAAGAAGAAATAGAAGCTAGGCTAACTGTTAGCACATCTGGTAACTAGACTGAGACTGTGAATGAAAAACAAGTGGTTGTCTTAGGGTTCAAACTCAATTTTGTGCTTTTAATAATGGCAGGCAAGCGAAACACCCTCAACAGATGATGATGGCTACTCAACTCACTTCAAGATGGCTCCCAAGAACCAAGATGGAGGCAAAGCAAAACACTTTAATTGCTTTGACTTTAGCACAACTATAACAAAAAGATGGGATTTCAACAAATACTGGCAGATAGGTTCCAAAATAAAACAAGCAGAATTTGCAAATTCACTCAATATAATATTTCAAACCTAATCCGTTTTCATTCCCATGGACTTTGAATAGTTCCAAAATTCTCACGTAATAATCCCATAGAAAAAAAAAAAGGCCCTAACATGACTCCATGAGATAAAGAATTAATATTCATGGGAAATGATGAGGTCTAGCGCAACTTTATAAATAAATGAACGATGAGCAAGCGCGAATAAGCGCAAACACTGCAAAATCCATCTTGATGGAAAAAAAAAAGCGTTGGCACTTTTGACCGACTTAAAGAACATAAATAACCAGAAAACTGTCGCGCTCGCGATTTTGCTTTTTGATATTTCAAGCAAAAGTTACCATCAATGCCAGATGTTCTTGTTATTTCAACACTCCTCTTTCCAAATATCAAAGTAATTACTGAAACATTCCGCCGGGGAAGAAAATCAGAGCAAACGAGAGCCTTCTATTATTTCTACGCAACATTGGCCGACAACGCGGCCTTCACGGCGCGACGATAACACAACGCTCTCATTGACACGCACAATCAAGACGCTCCCAGAAAAACGATGTTTCAGCACTTTGCATCTGACACACGCTCGCACATTCGATCGCACAAAGCGTTCCCGCCAACACAAACACGTCGACCGCGCGAGCCGCCGCCGCCGCCGATCATTTTTTGGCGCCGCTTCACAAAGGCGCAGGTGAAAGAAACTCAAACCTCGCGCCCGGGCCTGTTGACACAGTCGGAGTCGAGAAGGAAGACAGGCGCGCCTCTTAGGATTCGATTGACCTCCGAGAGCACAGGGCCAAGATGGAGGACGTGACTTGACAAATCGCCGCGGACGAGACGCTGCACTCGGGTCGAGTTGGGATGAGATGTTATTTTCGAGACAAGAATCCCTTTCATTTTTTTTTCTCTCCCTCTCTTGATCCCTCCTGCTGTTTAAACAGCGCGAGCGGAGGTGTTGATAGGATATGATGGGCCGGTAAAGAACAGCGATCCGATTTTTCCAAAGTTTGCCATTAAAAGCATGAGGGCGAGAAACAAAAACAAAAGATAACATTAATCATTCATGCACTCTTTCAACACATTTCGGGTTCGTGGCGAAGTGTGTTCTGCGTAACGTTCAATCACACTCTCCAGTGCACTTGCACAATTGTACAGTATGAGGTGGAACCGCAATGAAATCTACTGTTCTAACATGGATTTTTTTTTGTTTGTTTAATATAATCAGACGGAGACGATCCTGGGGCACGGTTTAGTTTAACTGGTCTGCTTTCCTCTCACCTTGCATGACGCCGCTTCATATTCGCAAACGCGCCAACAAGTTTATTTTTGCTATAATTAAAGACCATTTTAAATTAAATTTAAAAAATAAAAATGATTGTGACTTTTTCCTTCTACTCTCTAATGTGGCTACAACTTATAGAAAGAAAAAATTGACTCGGCAATATATCGGGATATTACAGCACGCAATTCTCGAATCGATTCAAAATGCGGCCGAATCGATTTTTAAACATCATTTTTTTACGAGAATATTCAACAAAACGTCTTACTTGGGGTTAGGATTCACACATTAAGCATGTAAGAATGTTATTTTATACTGTCTTCTCCTTGTTTGTGTGTGCCTTTACTGGGAGTGCTCTTCATGTTGTACCCGATTTGGCCACTTAGGGGCAGTGTGGTCCCGCGCATTCTGATATACTATTAAGTAGGGGTGTGAATTGCTATCTGGCAATTCGATTCGTATCACGATTCATAGGTCACGATTCAATACCGATTAATCCGATACAAATCTATAAATTGATCATTGAGATTTTTTTTTTTAAAACTCAAATTTAGAAAATACTAATCAGTAAACTTGTACATGTACACTGAAAGATTTGTATGAAAATGTATTTACTTATCTGAAAATTCAGGCTGTTTTATTTTTGAACAGCACTGAAATAAAATATTAAGGCTTAATGTTCCATTAATATAATTTAAATAAAATCGATTTTGGGACATTTAACTCTTTGACTGCCAAAAATGTTAAATAACGTTTAGTAAAATCCTATGTAGGCGTGCCAAAGACGTTAAAAGACGTTTTTTTTTTCAAAACAGAGGTGAAACTAACCATTTTCTATTGTTGATTACTGAAAAACGGAATAAGGTAGAAACAAACTTTTTTTTCTGATGAAAGATGAGAGTCCAATCTTTCATTTGGTAGTATGTGTGTTTCCATAGTCCAAACACATAATTTTCTGTGGACCTTGAAAGATCAGTCAAAAATGCTTAAATCGGCTGGCACCCACGGCATCCCTTTTCTGAAAACGTCTGGCAGTCAAAGAGTTAAAATCGATTCTGAATCGTACTAAATATGAATCGCGATTCTTATGAGGATCACTCCTACAAAACACTGGGTCCTAGGGCTACAAAAATTAGTTGATTCTAATCTTTTGACAATGTTAGGATGTATTTAAATCATTTTACTTCTGTTGACATCGTATGCATTTTTTTTTCTCCCCACAATCCTGCCTGGAGGGTGTAGCGACTTATGATATATATATAAAACCTAATATTCAGTCACCAAGTGTCGAAAGCTTTTAAACAGGAGCCAACAAACAACAACAGATTCATAACTGCTAACACGATGAGCAGACTTGTGCCAATCATACGAGCACATTTTGTGGTAAGACAAATTGGGTTTCAATTGGAAATGTTTAGTTTGCTTCTACCACTCAATTATAGATTTAAACGGATTGTCCTCTGTAGTACTTGACAACCAGCTTGAAGCGCCTCTTCGTAGAGCCACAGTAGGGTTTTGTCTATGGATTGATGAATGTTTAGTTTAGACATCGGGACAATAATCATCTTTGATTGGGGGGTGGGGGGGGTGTGGGGTAAAGGCCGCTTTTTTGTTTTTAGGCTTGGCTGGATGCAAGCACTTTAAAAGTCATCTGGGCTAAATTCAGCTCTATGTAGCTCAAGATGTCACAGGGCAGGCAATCATCTTCTAGACAGGCGGGATTGATTGGGCTGATATTAGCTCTAATTGGCTCCAGCCTTCCAAAGTGGTATAAATTTTTTTTTTTTTTTTTTTGAAAACGCCAGTCAACGCACTCAAAACAAAAGGGAAGACGTGGTTTGAAGAGGATTCTGGGATTTTCAGTTACAAAAGATCGATTTAAGGCTCCTGTTTAGGTTCATTATTTGGTGTTTCTGCACAATTCAATTTTTCTGTATATTAATTCAAACTTAAATTTTTGCTATCTAATTTTACTTGACTTTTAAAGGATAAACTGGACTGCATTGCTAAGAAAAAAGGTCATACCATAGATAGGGAAACCATTAAGTGCAATATTTTTAATACAAAATAAACCACATTAGACAAACTCAATTGTATGCTTTTGATGAGACAGGTGGAAAAAAGGCAAAATAAAAAAAATTCCGAGAATCCACAACAGATTTTTAAAGTTTTTACGGCCACATAGAAGCAACATTTCATGACCCAAATATGTGAAAGTCCACAGTGGCCTGAAAGCAAAAATTCTTTATTGTGTCACAGAATCCATGTTGTCCATGTTGCATTGTTATTGCATTTTTTTTTTCATTATTATTTTTTTTTTTTATGTTGCTGTGCTCATCTATAGCCAAGTTTGAAATCTTTCTGATTGAAGATATTTTGTAGTGTTGGAAAAATGAAGCTTCATGAAGCATTCGTAATAAAAACTTCTTTTTTTTTTTTTACTCCTGCTCTTGGCTAGTGCAATAAAAATTCATTACATTTCCACTCCATCTTTAAACCAAAATGCCATCTAGAGGAGTAAAAAAATATCACAAGTGCTTCATGAAGCTTCATTTGTCCATCATTAATCTGGTAAAAAAAGGTGAGGTTTTATTCCATTTGTGCAGTTCTAGCGCCCTGTGGTGGTTAGTTTATTAGTGCAGTTTAATTTTAATTAGGAATGTTTTAGCCACTGCGACGGTTATCTCTCATATGAAGCAGTTATACCAGCAAATATATTGGCAATATTGTAAATTTTTACATAGTATTGTGAGGTGTTTTTTTTTTACATCACCAACCTCCCACATTATTGTGATAATTATCATATCGTGATATTTTGATGCGTTGCATCCCAACTCAGCTCAACTTTTTTGCCATTCAACTCACGTAGTGGTCGCCGACTCGCCATCTGGTCATCTTCATCTTTTGAGCTGTCTTAAGTGTTTTTTTTTCTTGGACGGGACTATTTCCTGAAATGGCTCCATCTTGACAGACATAGCCTGAATCGCGGAACCAATTCAGAACCAACCACAGAGTCGAAACATGGCTTGGTAGAGTACCAGGCTTGATGAGAACTGTGACAAACTTCAAACCCCAAATCTTAACAAAACTGAATTGTGGCTAACACAAAACATGTTGTTATTATTAGCACCGTGACAAATTTGTCTGGCAAGCAAATCCAGGAATTCGCAAACGTGTATGTTTTAAGAGCGACAAAAAGAACATGAGGTGTTAGGGTTGCCCTAATTAACTAAGCCTACATCAAGCCCTTGGCTCCCAATTTACGTGGCAAGTTTGTCAGACCGCAAAGCCACCGGGACATGATGGCTTCCCGTAAATGTTTTTGTACCGTGAACACCACTTTGGCTTTGATGCCGTGACTAATACTGCAGTCACAAAACCACTTCCATACCATCTGACTGAAGTGTCAGGCTCATGATCCGAAATGTCGCGTTGGTTTTCGGACCAAAAAATAACGCTTCTGCCTCTGGTTGGAGGATGGTGCCCCTTTCCTATTTTTTTACTCCTCTAGATGGCATTTTTTGGTTTATGGATGCAGATTTTTATTGCACTAGCTTCATTTGTCCATCATTAATCTGGTAAAAAGGTGAGGTTTTATTCCATTTGTGCAGTTCTAGCACCCTGTGGTGGTTAGTTTATTATTAGTGCATTTTAATTTTAATTAGGAATGTTTTAGCCACTGCGGCGGTTATCTCTCATATGAAGCAGTTATACCAGCAAATATATTGGCAATATTGTCGATTTTTACACAGTATCGTGAGGTGTTTTTTTTTACATCACCAACCTCCCACAATATTGTGATAATTATCACAAATGTTGTTGTTTGTAGACATTCCTAACCCTGTAGATGGTCTCCTAAGATACCACAATCTATTAGACTTCATGAGCAAAACAGACTACAATTAAAAGGAAACACGTAATTTTTACATCAATAAATAAAACAGCTTTTGAGTGTTTATATAAATGTTTAATTTAAATAAAACACAATAAAAAAAACTCAATGTTTAAGTGCAACGAGGAAAACAAATAAACTTAAAATAGCTCCTTAGGTTATCAAGCAAATAGACCATGAGTGACTATTCCTTTTTTTTTTTATTACAGTAATAATGCAGAATAGTAAAATTAATCTGTTTTTATATTAAAAATTGTGATGTACAGTTAAAGCTTGTACCCAATTACAAATGTGTCACTTTTAAACATTTTCTACAATAATTTACATATTATACTAGTTAAACTAGGGTCTGGCC
Organism: Vanacampus margaritifer; assembly: GCF_051991255.1. NCBI lineage: Eukaryota > Metazoa > Chordata > Actinopteri > Syngnathiformes > Syngnathidae > Vanacampus > Vanacampus margaritifer. Next base: position 6,879,432 of record NC_135445.1, read on the forward strand.
AAAGGGAAGGTTAACATCTATAAATAAATGCCAGAGGCTAGCGAGCTGGCTAGCAAAACAAATAAACAAAAATAAAATAAAATTGAGTTTCGCCTCCAACTAGTCATGTGCCAACCTTTCCTTTGACCGTTTTTTTTCTTCCGTTTTCTTTTTCTTCCGCTGAGATAACTTATTTTTAATGCCATTACAGTATCTGTTTTGTTTAGTACTCTCGCTAACGGGAAAGCTAGATGGCTAGCTGTCAATCATTCTCACACAGTTAGTGACGTAGAGCCTCCTATGTTTATATTTGTAAGCATAAAAGGCATGTCATAAACAAATATTAGAGACAGATAAAGACAGGACATTTTTATCATCTTCAGGTAAGACATATAGAGCTTGGGGGCCCCCTGGTGGCTTGGAGGCCCGAGGCAGCCATCAAAAACAATCCAGAGGCAATACACCGTCTTCCCAAAACGTTGCTAATGTGACGCGTTTGCGCCAGAACTGGGGGACGTCTTGATTTCAAATTTTGCGGTATTCTGGGCCCTCCGCGTGGAGGAAATCAGTCTCACTTGTAAGGAACCGCACACACCCGAGCCACGGCTTTTCAATCAGAATTTAATGCACTGTGAAAGAAGCGGGACACGGTCGATGTAACTAACCATCTGTAATGGACTGACTCATACGATGTGGAGCTGTTGTTACTGGAAGAGACTTCTTCTCTTTTTGCTCAAGTCGTGTCCTCGTGTGGTCACTTGTGAGGATCCTAAAAAGAAAACAAGGAATGTGTAAACGGGAGTGCGTGCAGACATACCAACGGTGTAATCAAGAAATAGGAATCTAAACTCTCGCCCACAGAAACACATACGGTGTCCTCTCCCTTCGCTTATTGCTATTGTGGGCACTTTGCTTTGGGTTCAATCAATCAATATTGGAAAATATGTCACGCAAAAAACTCATTTAGGCGAAGTTGTTTGAGCTTGACTAGTTTCCAGCATAAAGAGTCAAACCGGGCCTATACTCCAGAATGCACTCAAAAGCTACGTGTGGTGCTAACAATGCTACGCTGTGAAGGAGGCTTGGTTGGGTTGGACAAATTCTTATTTTAAAAATTGGAAATACTGCATTATGGACATGCTAATGCTATGTTCTTTCCATCCATCCATCTTCTATACCGCTTTCCTGATTAGGGTCGTGAGTGAGCTGGAGTTTCCACATATATAGACAAACAATTTACCTCTATGGAGAATTTAAGTCTTCAAAAACCACAACTCCACACAGATTTGAACCCAGAATCTCAGAACTGTATGCTAGATATGCTAACTAACCACTTGCTTGCTGTGATGCTACTATGTTTTTTTTTCTTTGTCATAATTCTATGGAGCATAAGGTTTAGAATATTAGAAATAAAATTATTTCAATCTGCGCAAAAGAATGTTAGCTAGTTGCGCAAAATAATGTTAGCTAGTTGTGCGAATGTTAGCTGGTTGCGCAAAAGAATGCTAGCAAGAGTTGTAATACAAATAACTCCTTGTTTCATATTCTTAAGAATTCATATATTTTCGATGGAGCACAAGGTTTAGAATATTAGAAATAAAATTATTTCAAGTTGCGCAAACGAATGTTAGCTAGTTGTGCGAATGTTAGCTAGTTGTGCGAATGTTAGCTAGTTGCGCAAAAGAATGCTAGCAAGAGTTCTAATACAAATAACTCCTTGTTTCATATTCTTAAGAATTCATTTTTTTTTTTAGGGATGGAATGGTAGCAATCTTACCATAAGCAACAAAACTGTTATATTTAGACAGAAATAAATGCTAAATTTTCCTTTAGTTTAAATTTTGTTAGAAGGTTCTTTTGTTGGGACAATTTTGTTAACATAGCTTTTATGTATTTATTTATTTATTTTTAACTAGTATTTTTAAAATAACACAAAAATATGTTATTGCCTTTCATTATTTGTTGTTTTTAAATTGGGGAAAAAAATTGCTATATGACTTGGTAGAAATAGCAACTATTTGCTCTGCCTCTGAACTCGGGTAAGTCTCTCTTCTACCCCCCAGTGTTGTCAGTTGTGATGGAATCTGTCACTCGAACCAATGTTTTAGTCATTATCAGAAAATTGCGTTAATATTAAAACTTCTCTTTTTTTAGTCTGCTAATTTTGGGGGGGGGGGTTAATTAGCATAGCAGCTAAACACAGCTAGCATATATGCTTGAACAAAAACAAGAACATTCAAATGACATATATGATGGATTATTACACGTATTTCTTGAAAAATATAACATAATCCAATCATCAGTTGGTCAAAAATGTTGATGACCCAAATATATTGAAGTTCAATTTTGTTGTATGTTCTTCTGCATTTTCAATATGAATTTAAACAAGTGGTGATGATTGTAGAACCAATTTAGAGGAAACACAAAACATTAAAATTTAACTTAAAAGTAAGCCTCTTCCCGTTCTATGACATCTAACTAAATTCTTTAGTGAGCAGGTTCACTTGTTTAGCATGAAGAATTTTGTGTTCTCATGGCATCGAATGCTGCGGGGGTCACCTGGGTCTGACGGGATCAAATAGGTCCACCTCCCGGCCCGTATAAAACAAAACATATGTGCTTTATTTCCATATCGCGCCGGCCTTTTGAAGCTCCCTCCCATGGAAGCAGAACCGAATGAGACATTTGCACCGGATTCCTCTGAAGATCTATTTGATCTTTGCCTAGGATAGTCGCTTTAATGTGGAAATGTACAGATGGAGCAGGCGTATCAGTATTGACAATGTCATAAAGAACGAAGGTGGGCTTTGAACGCACTCCCTTTCAATCAATGGAAGACGAAATTAGATTTTCCGATGGATGTCGATATCAGTCACTCATCATCTGCACTTGGCTCTTTACTCGCGATACAGTCACACTATCTTAGCACAACCGGTTCTTTTGTTATAATAACCCCTCATGCAGCAGCTGTTCCATATGGTTTTGAGCCAAAGTGACATTTTGTCTGCTGTAATCACCCACGAGCGAGCGAGCGAGCGGGAGCTTTGACATGAAACATGTGATATGCCTGCTTACTGAATTCTTCACCCAAGAATGGGTTTGCAACTTCTGGATTTCCTCACAAGGCCCTGACCCTGCTCAAAAATGGAGGGAGGAAAAAAAAAATGGAGGGAGTCTTGATGGAAAGTTGCGGAGAGCGTAAATGGAATATGCATGCCTGCTTGTATGACACCATACATAGCCAGTTTGTCCTTGTAGCTGAGGGAGCAAAAAATAGTAGCCTACTCCTCAATAAAATAAAATAAAATAAATAATTTTATATATATATATATATATATTATTATTTTTTTTTTTTATTATTTATATGTATATATATATATATATATATATATATATATATATATATATAATATAATTAATACTAAATATAATATAAAAATAAAATAAATAAATAAATAAAAAATACCCAGAAATATCAATTTTTGGTGACAGCTCATTTGCTGTTGCATCTGTGATATGTTGCAGTGGCCTTCACCAGTGACTAAAATTTTAAATCGCAACAAAAGCAGTGCAATGACGCTCAAGAAAAGAACTCTACCCAAAGTCCATTAATTCAAATGTGCAGGGCCAAAAGGCCCCCAAACCAGAGTTTGAAATGGGAGGAAAAAATATTGGCAGTATAAGTGTTTAAGTAAGAGTGAAATTGACACAAGCAGATATTTTTTTTACTTAGATTTTTTTTTTCTGACTTAAAAAAAAAACGTTTTCTAGACTTCAAAAGATAAGTATCCAAGACCCACAGCCAAGTACAATATGCCTCTTGTGTATTACCTAATATGCTTGTTAGATTTGTTGTGCCCATTGCGTAAGAACATGGCTAAGTAGCGTGTCTTGCTTTTCTCCCCCCTAAGAATTAAATTGGGAACATGAAACTGGGCCAAGTACTATAATATTTTGAAAATTATTCTTTTTTTTATAGAGTCTGACCTGGCTTAAAAGTGTTACAAATCACACATCATATTGCAAATATGCCAATACAAGCTATTTGGAAGTCTCTTTTCTTGACCAAAACATGCTCAAACCGTCGTTATTTTTTAAATGGATACAGTTGAAGCATACATTGTCGTTTCTTGAGGTAAGAGAACATCACGTGTATTATAGAAGTGTCCACGAGGGGGAGCTTTAAGCAGACTTGGCAAAAAAAAAAAAAAAGTGGTCCATAATTGTTTTTAATCATCCACTTGCTTAGTGTGGATTGTGTGTAAACATTTGAACGCGTTGTGGTGATACACTCTCAAATTTGATGAATAAGTTCATTGATAGTGAATTTCTGCACACTCTTAACAAATTGTCGCTTTCACACAGAAATGGAGCGTTTAGAGGCGTTTGGCTTTCCGGCAATGTTCACAATAGATGGTGAGGAATCTGCTTTTTCTGTCCTTGTCATTTACTCACACTTGACAACATGATTTATGTGAATGTGCCCTCTGCTGCTCCCTTGGAAACAATTGAGCAAACCTCCTCCAGAACAACTCAAAGCCATTTTTTGCGCCATTTTAAGACCTAAACTGTCATTTGCGACTCTTAAATCCTCATTTAGGCCACACGACGTTAGTCAAGTTTGACATTTGTGACTTTTAAGTTGTAAAATGCGCGATGACTAACGAAATAAAATAACAGGATGGCATTTTTGTCATGGTTCAAATTCACCAAATCCCTCAGCCTCTTTAATTTGATTTTGCTAATGTGGCTAATTGTGCGCCTGCGCTAATTGAGTGTCTGCACCCATCTTCATGAATTTGCGGTGCAAAAGCGCCTCGTTATTGCGCGTTTTTCTCATGTTAATTGCGCTCACTTTAGATTAGAATCGCTAATCGCCGCATCTCCTCTGGCACCGCCCGTCTTTGCCTGCGGGCAAAGGCAAATTGCACCTAATACGCATTTATGCATGAAATGGCTTCTCACCTTTTTTTTTTCTCTCAATGGAAATCAATTACGAGGGAGAAAGTTTCAAATTGCGGTTGTGGGCGTCATAAATCTGTTTGCGCGCTCTGCACTGTCCCTATATGACGTTAATCATTAAATGTTGGGGGGGGGGGGTGAGAGGTGCTGTAAGGTTAAAGTAAGGTTAGATGTGCTTGTGTGTGCGTAAGGGGGTCTGTGGGCGGAGGGGGGGGGGGGCGACAGGGGGTAGATCCCTGACAGCAGAGATGCGTGTGCGCGCACACAAACACAGCGGAGATGTGGACACACACATAGAGATGCAAATCAAAACAGTCAAGCACTAGTGAGACGTGAGACTTTTTTTTTTTTTTTTTTTTTGGTGCCGCTTCCATTCGCATCAACTTTTTCTAGGTCCACGGTGACGCGCGTGGTTCTGCGCGCACCCACTTTGGATCACCCGCGCAGCCGGGAGAGAATAGAGGAGCGAGGAAGAAAAAGTTCTGACAAGCAGACGATGTGATGTGAGTGAAGGAAAAGAAGAAGAAGAAGAAGAAGAGGAAGCCCAACAAGTGACCCAACCACCGCTCGAGTCCCAGCGCGGGCTCGACGCGTGAGCATGAACGTTTTGTTTGGCGTGGCCGCGTGGAGCCGTGGACGGTCCGACTCGCGCATGACTTAAGAGGAGTAGTTCGGTATACTTTTTTTTTTTTTTTTTTTTTTTTTTTTGGAGAGGGGGGGGAGAGAGTTACGATGATGCGAGGCACTCTGAGCGCACTGGCCCTTTCATGCCTGGTTCTGGTGGTCCGAGGCGACCCGTGGAGGATCAGACCGGACTCGAGCAACTGTGAGCTCAACAAAAAAGTAAGTCATAGATAGATAGATCATAGGCTAATTATGAAATATATATTTTATAGGTGACCTGAAACATTGATCATATTTTCAGTCCAGCCCAAAATTTGGCAACGCTGCCTGACAGTCAGTTGTCAGGGACAACAATATAAAACTTATTTACATACAGTAGTTTAAAAAAAAAAGACATCTCAGATTCAAATAGGAGATGTCACATGATGATTAAAAAAAAAAGAAGTATACTAATACCAAAAAATGGGGGGAAATGAACTTTTTTTTAAAATGAAATCTAAAACTGAAAGTTTGCTACCCTGCTCCAGCACACCTTTAAAATGTAAAATAACAAAATGTGTGATAGATGTTAAACATTTTTTATATATATATATATATAGAAACATGATCGACCCAACTTCACAAGCTGCCAATCATTGTTTTCAAAACTCTTTGCTCTCTCCATGTTTTCTGCTAATTGGTTGAGAGGATTAGTTAGAGAGTTAAAGTATATATTTAATATATTTAGAAGCTGCCAAGTCCATGGCTCTAAAGACAAAAATGACACAATTAAAAGCATCATATTAAGGTATCGGTACTCGCATACCGTTATCGCCCCCTAGTGGTCGTTTTACAATCAGGAGTGAGAAATGAGAAGAATATATATTTTTTAAATTAATATTATGTCATTTTATTGAAAAAAAAAGCTATATTTAGATATATAGTTCTTTCTTTAAAATTATCTGTCGTTGTTTATTGGAGAAATGTTATGCGCTCGTGGTATCTATTTAGTATGATTTATTTATTCATTCATTCATTCATGTATTTATAGTTTTTAAGAGTATAGTCCAAGCTTCAAGGCGCAACGATAAAGTAGGTACAGCATATTAAAATAATGATGTTAATGGTGTCTTCTAACGGAATCTTCAACTGGTGTTTTTGGTATTTGTAGATTATTGACACCCTTTAAATTGGGCATTAACAGTTAAATAATTCAGAAAAGGTTCATCTTTTCTTTCTGGAGTAACTAATATTTTGTGGCTTTAGGGTTCCAGTGGTTCGTCACGGCATACTTAGAATGTGTAGAACATGGGCTTCATTCATCATTCTTTGTGATATTAAATTGATGAACATGTAATTTGTCTAAATTTTTTTAAAAAGCTACGACTTGCTGGGTCAAATAAAAAAAATACAAAAACAAACAAATAAATAAATGCTGAAGCTCACAGAATTGCAGCCACTCTAGAATTTTTGTCCACAATTCTAAAGCGGGCTCTGCAAGTAACAAAGCCATCAATTATACGCATTCAGTCCACAATCAGCCTCTAGTTTATTTTTGCAAGTCAGTTCCATCTGCAAACATTGAAACGGCTAATCCGCAGTCTGATCATGTGACATCATGTGTATTGTTTGTTTGACACTTTGCTCCCAAGTGGCCTCTTAATAAGTCATTATGGCTCTGTTAGCACACGGCTAATAAACAGTCTCTTGGGTGAGTGTCAGACAGCCGCGCTGTTTGATGTGCAAGGCATGAAATAACTTCTCTTTTACACTACTGGCTTGCCGAAATGCTAATTTAATTGTTGATTCCATGGTCACTAAACTACAAGGGCACTGATAAAGTGAAAGCTACATTCAGGGCTTTGATTTTTTTTTGACAGCATTGACTGAATTCTAGTAAAGCATAAATTCCAACAGATGTCAACAGGGTATTTTCTAATCTAACCCCTGAGCAGAGGCTCTGATCCTTAGTGTACATCACTGCCCCAAGTGGTCAACACTTGTGTAGCACCCTGCAATGTAAGAATTTTCCTAAAATGTAATAAAGCAACGCCTGAAAATGTAATAAAATGTGGAGTCAATTTGATATATATATATATATATATATATATATATATATATATATATATATATATATATATATATATATATATATATATATATATATATATATATTCAGGAAATTATTGGTAGGATGCCCATTACTATAACTAAAACTTTTATGTAACAGTGAACTTAACAAATATTTGATTGACTAACAATAAAACATGAACAAATCATTAAAAAAAAAAATAATAATAATAATAAAGAACAGGCACATTTACTGTAACTGAAACACTTTCCACTTCCAGAAGTCTTCACGGTAGAGCAGTTCTAATCAAGTGGGCGGAGCTTACTTTGATTAACTCAAATTAATTAATCAACTCCGTCAAATAACTCCAACACTGACCACTATTTAAATCAGTGTTAAAAAATACACTTTGGAGGTTGAATTCAACTCTGAAACATTTAACAGCATTTTTTTTTTTTCTGTGAATGTATGTAACAATCATCAAAACACCAAATGGAGCACTTTGGACTGAAAACTAACATGTATATTGCATTATCTGTCAATTTTTACATAAAAAAGGTCCGCCTGAAAATGTAATAAATCACCACTAATGTAATAAGGTATTACATTATTATTAAAGTGTTATTACAATATCAGTCAGGATTTTTTTTTATTGCATTTTTGATCGAGTTAAGTGCAAATTTTATTAAATTTTCAGGAAATTTTAACGTTATAGGTTGCTGCAACATGTTCTTTACATCTGTTTTAAGAGGTTGAACTTTTTAATTCTCATAAACATTGAGAACCGATTGCCATCTCCAGTGGCTGGGTGTTGAGATTTATAATAATACATACTGAACCCAGGCCTAAAACCCTCTTTGTGTTTTGAGGCGTGTTGTTAGTGGTTAGCACGTCTGCTTTACAGACGCGCTTTACTGAGGTCCGGGGTTGGAATCTTGGCAATGGCATTCCCATGTGGAGTTTGCATGTTCTCCCTGTGCTTGTGTGCCCCCCCCCCCGCCCCCCCTCCTGGCTTCCCCTTACATTCCAAAAAATATGTATGAGCTGTGTCAGAAAAGTTCCAAGAATGGCGTCACAAAAACTGTATTTTAAATCCAATTACTAGACGATCTCAGGACTGTCATGTGGGACGTGAGTGGTTGAGGGATGGTGGACCCAAATGTAGGGAAAACAAGGCACTTGATTCCTAAGTGCAATGTGTGGAACTTTAATGAAATGTAGAAAAAATTTTGAGCAGACAACCATGACTTGATGGGCGTGGACAGGACGTAACTGGACTGGGCCTGACATAGCGTAGCTCGACTGGACAGGACGTGACTAGACTAGTCGCCTGAGACTGGACAGGGCGTGACTAGACTGGTCGCGACTATACAGGAAAAAAAAAAGAGAGAGAGCAATGGTGATGATATGTCAAATCGGTAAAATTACCGAATGAACAATACTGAGCTCGCCAGAAAAAAAAGGGGGAAAAAAATAAATAAAAAAATAAAAAATAACTGGACAGGGCGTGACTAGACTGGTCTCCGTGACTGGACAGAAAGAAAAAAAAAAAGAGAGAGTAATGATGATGATGACGACATGTCAAATCGGTAAAATTCCGAATGAACAATACTGAGCTCTCCTGAAAAAAAAGGGGGAAATAAAATAAATTAAAAAGTAAAAAATGACTGGACAGGGCGTGACTAGACTGGTCGCCGTGACTGGACAGGTCGTGACTATACTAGTCGCCATGACTGGACAGAAAGAAAAAAAAAAGAGAGAGTAATGATGATGATGACATGTCAAATCGGTAAAATTATGAATGAACAATACTGAGCTCTCCAGAAAAAAAAAGGGAAAAAATAAAAAAAATAAAATAAATTAAAAAGTAAAAAATGACTGGACAGGGCGTGACTAGACTGGTCGCCGTGACTGGACAGGGCGTGACTATACTAGTCGCCATGACTGGACAGAAAGAAAAAAAAAAGAGAGAGTAATGATGATGATGACATGTCAAATCGGTAAAATTACGAATGAACAATACTGAGCTCTCCAGAAAAAAAAAGGGAAAAAATAAAAAAATAAAAATAAATTAAAAAGTAAAAAATGACTGGACAGGGCGTGACTAGACTGGTCGCCGTGACTGGACAGGGCGTGACTATACTAGTCGCCATGACTGGACAGAAAAAAAAAAAAAGAGAGAGTAATGATGATGATGACATGTCAAATCGGTAAAATTACGAATGAACAATACTGAGCTCTCCAGAAAAAAAAGGGGGAAAAAAAACATGACGTGACGTTGACGAGACACACAAACTCCCGTAACGTGGACAATGCACCCACACTGACTGAACAAACCCCACAAACTAAATGCACTTCTGCTAATTACTTGACAAGACACACCTGGGGAGGACACAAGCGGCTGAGGGCACTGATTATTGGTTACACATAACGAGGGTAGCAGACAAAAAAGAACACGAACCCCCAAAAATCAAACAAAAACCCAACCCCACTGAACCGAAACACGACAAGGATGATTGTTAATCGCAAGTATCACTGCATGCAGGAAAATAACATTTATTCTCCCCCCGGCAGCAAACCGACTTAAACTCCTTCCTGTGGACCATCAAACGAGACCCTCCCTCCTATTTTTACGGCACAATCCACGTCCCTTACACCCGCGTGTGGGACTTCATCCCCGAGAACTCCAAGCTGGCTTTCCAGGAGAGCAACATCGTCTATTTTGAGCTGGACCTGACCGACCCTTACACCATATCCGCCCTGACCAGCTGCCAGCTGCTCCCTCAGGGTGAGAACCTGCAGGACGTTCTCCCCAGAGACATCTATCGCAGACTTAAGAGGCACCTGGAGTACGTCAAACTCATGATGCCCTCTTGGATGACTCCGGATCAGAGAGGGAAGGGACTCTATGCCGACTACCTCTTCAACGCCATCGCCGGAAACTGGGAGAGGAAGCGGCCCGTGTGGGTCATGCTGATGGTGAACTCGCTCACCGAGGCGGACATTAAGACTCGAGGGGTGCCGGTGTTGGACTTGTACCTGGCCCAGGAGGCAGAGAGGATGAGGAAGAGGACGGGAGCTGTGGAGAAGGTGGAGGAGCAGTGTCATCCCCTCAACGGACTCAATTTCTCCCAGGTCAGTGTCAAACAGAAGCGATTTGGAGTGGTTACTTTTATAAACAGAAGTCAAAAATGTATGTACACGAGACACTTTTTTAACCAGCTGGAACTGGTTGACATTCCTGTGAGACAACAGAATCAGAATCATAGCACTTAACAAGTATTTTTTATTTTATTTTTACATTTTATGAAAATACAGTAGTCCTTGTGAATTGTGAGGGTTACGTTCCATAACAACACCCAATAAAACAAAATCCACGAAGTAACAGCCACATATTTGGTGCAGGTATCATTTTTGTCCAGTTGGGTTTGCCATCCTCATATTGTAGCCATAAGTTTGAATTTATGTGGCTTTAAAAGGCGGAGCCTGCCCTATTGAGTGATGTGGGAGTCAGCCAATGAGAGTTTAGTTAGCTGTCGTTAGCTCAGGTTAGCTAGTCTGTGCGTTGCGTTTAAAGGAATGGACTAACAATGCCGCTTCCTCACCGGCAGCCATCTTGCGTTGCCACTCGCTAGGCTCACCTAACTTGAATCCATTGATTTCTCTGCTGCCTTGTCACGTTATTTTCTGACTTTACGGAGAAAATGCCGCCGTGTATAGCATAGGGTTGTACTAGTAAGTCGAACTTTTGCCAGTTACAATTCACAATAATGAGAAAATATACAGACTGGTCGATTAGGGATGTAATGACGATATCGCAATATTAAAAAATAATCATCGTCATATTAAAAGAAGCACATCTGTAAAAAGGCCACCCGTCGGGTGGTTAGTTTATTAGTGCGGTTTAATTTTAATTAGGCATATTTTGGCCATCTATTTTTAATGGCCAGATAAAGGAGGACGTTTGTGAATGGAATCAATCTGTGGAGGAACAGTTTTTTACAGTATCGTGAGCTTTTTTTTTTTTTTTTTTTTGCATCGCCAACCTCTCCACAATATCGTAATAAATACCGTATTATGAGGTTCATATCGGGATAATATCGTCTTGTGTCATTTGGATATCGTTAAATCCTTGAGGTAGATGCACACAGTGAAGTTCGTTCTTTGAGAGTCTCTATTACTCCATAGAGAGATTCTACTAGAGTAAAACACACTGAAAACGAATAAAAAAAATAACAGAAGTTGTCAGTAACAGTGGCAACATAAGATGGCTGCCCTCTGGGACATATTGATAGTCCATTCATATATAAGTCAAGTGATTTAAAAAAAAAAAAAAAAAAAAGTGGATGAATGTGCTTATGTGTTTAATTTGTTTCCATTTGTTCATTTACGCGATTGAAAAGTGAAGCAAAAAGTGACTGTCAATGACAGAAAACGTTTGTTTCTTGATGTCATGTTTCATTGTTAAACGCTTCTATGATGTCAATTAAGGTTACATTGCAGTAAAAAAAATGGTAGTTCTAAACTATACCAACCACAGGTGGCAAATCCAAGTTCAGAAAGTAAAAACCCTGCCACAGTTTGGCTTTAGCCCCAAGTGTTAGCTAGCTAGCTCCCTAACTAGCTAGGGCGTGAGCTAGCATCAATGGCTAAAGCCAAACTGTGGCACGGATTTTACTTCCTGAACTTGGATTTGCCACCTCTACAAAGCACCAAAACATATGTGCTGTGGCTTAGCAAGCTCATAAGTCTTCAAGCGCAAGGATGTGTTATTAGTGGCTCAATAAGTGGACCCGCTGGATATCACTAGTCATTATTCATAGCGTGAGAAGCGATGATGACGATGCACTCATGGTAGGTATTGCTCTGAATGACCGTGAATGCATGAAAGTCTTAATGGCATGTCCAATTAATGGGTGTCACCTGATGTATTGCCGTGCGACATGTGTTCATACTTTTTCCATTTGTTACATTTTCGCACATGACGTCTTTGCAGACAAGGCCTCACTCACAAATTGATTCCACCCAAAGACTTTCGATATAATTGACAAAGACCAAATACACGGATTACGCCTCAACAGGACCGGAGTTGCCACTTTCCTCTCTTCCTCCCCGTGGCTTGTTTGAGTGCAGCGAGGTGCGGGTGTTAATAATCAGCTGTGCAAACATTCAACCCCGCTCTGCCACGTCTTTTGTTATGATGGAAAAATGGATCCTAATGGTTCAGGTCTGAAATCGCCCTAAAAAAAAAAAGAGGCACCTTGTTCCCCCGAACCAGAGGCACACTTGAGCCTCCTTGTCCGCCTGGCTGTCTGTCTGCGCCCTTCGCTGACCCTTCCAGTATTACAAACATCTCACTAAGGCACGAGTCCCTACAGAGTCATGTTGCCTATTATTGAGGAATTTCGGCTAATGCTGCTTGGGAGCTGAGGGGATTATACGCCACCATTTACTCTAACACCCAGAAGCTTTAAGTGCTGTTATTTTAAAGCGGGTCTTGCTGGCCCTCACGGTATAATTCCCTTCCCCAAACCACCCAGCAGCATTTTAGATCCTTGGTGGTGAGTAAATGTAACAAAAATTACATTACATCACTGTGGTATCCTTTATGCCCGGGGGGTCTGCAACCTGCGGCTCTAGAGCCATATGTGGGTCTTTAGGCCCTCTCCTGTGGTTCACTGAGGATCTGTAAAACAATTAGTATAAATAAAATGAATAAATAAATAAAAAACATTTTTTTAGATCAAATATTCTTTAAATGAAATAATTATTTAGATTTAAAAATAAATGTTAATTTTTTTTAAAAAAAGTCAAAAATTTTAAGTTGTCAAAAACAGACAAATGGTAGATGAATAAGTTTTTTTTAAATACCTAAAAATGCCCAACAAGAGACCATAAAATGTCCAAAAAGGAAGAGGAAAATATGAAAATTAGCATAAAATGTCCATGAAATTGTAAAAAATGTCAGAGAATTGAATACAAAAGGCAGAAAATAAAACACTATAAAATGTCCAAAAACAAAAGAAGAAATCCTGAAAATTACCATAAAATGTCCACAAAAATGCCCCCCAAAAAGTCCGAAATTTGAATTAAGAAAAGCCAGGGAAGAAAATGTTCTAAAAAAAAAACCTCATAAAATGTCCATGAAATTGTGAAAAATGTCAGAGAATTTAATTTAAAAAAGGCAGAAAATAAAACATTTAAAAAGTAACTATAAAATGTCCAAAAACAAAAGAAGAAATCCTGAAAATTACCATAAAATGTCCAAAAAATGCCCCCTAAAAAGTCCGAAATTTGAATTAAGAAAAGCCAGGAAAGAAAATGTTCTAAAAAAAAAAACCTCATAAAATGTCCATGAAATTGTGAAAAATGTCAGAGAATTTAATTTAAAAAAAAAGGCAGAAAATAAAACATTTAAAAAGTAACTATAAAATGTCCAAAAACAAAAGAAGAAATCCTGAAAATAACCATAAAATGTCCACAAAAATGCCCCCCAAAAAGTCCGAAATTTGAATTAAGAAAAGGCAGGAAAGAAAATGTTCTAAAAAAAACCTCATAAAATGTCCATGAAATTGTGAAAAATGTCAGAGAATTTAATAAAAAAAAAAGGCAGAAAATAAAACATTTAAAAAGTAACTATAAAATGTCCAAAAACAAAAGAAGAAATCCTGAAAATTACCATAAAATGTCCCCAAAAAGTCCGAAATTTGAATTAAGAAAAGTCAGGAAAAAAAATGTTCAAAAATAACCATAAAATGTTCCAAAACAAAAGAAGAAATCCTGAAAATTACCACAGATTGCTCGTAAAATTGCCAAAAAATGACAGAAATTTATGGCAAAAAAGGCCGAAAAAATATATTTGAAAAAAGCCATAAAATGTCCAAAGAAAGAAAAAAAAATTACCATATGTCCATAAAATTGCCAAAAATGTCAGAAATTTAAAAAAAAATATGAAACACAAAGCTTAAAATTAATAAATTAATAAAAACTGAAGATGAAAGGTAGAAGAAAATGAATCTCTACGTATTGGATGCTTGCTGCATATTTTTCTGTTATGGTACAGCTCTAATTAGCTCTTGGGTCCCTCAGTACATTAGACTAACACTAACACACTGTATTATTCATCACAATGTTCAAATGTTTTGAGGCTCGAGACAGATTTTTTTGTTATTTATTTGGCCTAAAGGGGCTCTTTTGACAGGAAAGGTTGCTGACCCCTACTTTATGTTAAGCTTCCTTTATTGTAACTGGTATAGCACGCATCTCTGGGATGTATGGAACGTGTTACAGCGTCCTTGAAAACAACCTTCAGTCACCCCATGAAGTGCTTTGCATGCTGTGTTAAAAGTGGGAATGAATGAAAACCATGCAAACGTAACCCTTTTTGAAGTCCTCCCGCTCACAGCTGATACCGCCGTGTCTCGTATTTTACAGTCCACATCTTGCGCTTATGTTCTTTCAAATCGACGTTGACTGTTTTTTGGAATAAAACACTAGCAAGCGTTGTCATTGATGCGTTTTGGAAGGGATGCTCGGATTTACAATGGGAACTAGAATAGCAGTCTTTGGAGCGCCGCCATCCGCCACGGTTGAATTGTTTGCGCAACCACATTGTGGTCGGCGCAGTTTCGGCAGTGTGAGGCAGGCAGGAGACAACAACATAATGCATCGACTCAAAAGTATTGCTACTTTCTAGTTTGGCTAATGATGTCATATGGAATACTGTAGACTATTTATTCATTTATCAACATTTGATCCAAATTTGGACCTAAAAGTTATTTCTGGACACATCGTAGTCCTCGTACAAAATTGGGAGAAACAAACAGCAATGAAAAAATACCTCCGGGCCTCACAGTGTATCTGTTTCATTTCACTTTGTGACATGTTGCCGAACACTCACTAAATAACTACCTACATACTCAAACTCCCCCGTGCAATAATGGTTGCCGTCGTACTTTTCCTCAAATTAGATTGTTGGGTCAGAAGGTTTACAACGCCGATTGCTCAGGAGAGGCGTGTTACCGCGGGTCTTTCCTTCCACTTCCTCGACTTTGTTTTCATCAACAATGTCCACAACAATCTCAGGAACTTGTGAAAGAAAGCAGAAGCGGCCAATGACAGCGCTTGTGGTCAACATGTGGCGTCTGCGTGGAGATGCGCTTTCAAGTTCATGGCAGCGTTGGAAAGATTTTTTTTTTTTTTTTTATCATTTCAGCTATTTGGTTTAACGTCGTTTGCTAAGATGATGAAGGTTCATTTCTTCACTTCGATGAAAAAGGCGCATTTTATCAAATATTTGGCAGTTAGGTTTTCACCACAGCCCAGAGGATTACTGGCTGCTTCTTTTCTTCTATCCTTGGTGGAAGTATTGAGTTCTTCCTGCCTAAGGACGGCAACATAAATCCTCAGGGACCCGTCCCATCCTGGACTGGCAGACGGTTCAGGACATTAAAAGTCAGAACCGGCAGATTAAGAAACAATTTTATGCGCAAAATCTATCATGGACATTTTTGGCATTACTTGAAAAAGCTTTTTAAAAGTGAATTATTGTTTGCATTTGAAAAACATGTAGGACAAAAAAAATGTGTAAGTGAAAAGCTTGAAAAGTATGCATAAATTTAAGTAGTGAAAACAAAAAGTCTTAATTTTTGGCGTGAATTTTGACATTTTGGAAAATTTGGGACGCCGACATAAAATAATCTGGGGTGTACCTAATGTGTTGTCCAATATGGTGGCCTTGTTGGGGGTGCCCACAGACAAGAAGGGGATACATTTTTGGAAGAAGAAAAATGGGAGACGTGAATTTTTGGAATATGGGGAAGTTGGAATGGTGAAAATCTATTGAAAAATGTGAAAATAGTAGCAGGACGAATGTGTAATGTTGAATGTGCCATTGAAAATGAATGGGGAATGTTTGGGTGAAAAATGCAAACTTTGTGGGGGTGGGAGGGGGGGGCAGTAATTTTTTAGAATAAGAAAAATGGCAGCCCGGAAGGTGTGAATTTTTGGAACATGGTGAGGTTGGAACGGTGAAAATCTGTTGAAAAATGTGAAAGTAGTAGCAGGACGAATGTTTAATGTTGAATGTGCCATTGAAAATGAATGGGGGATGTTTGCGTGAAAAACACAAACTTTGGGAGGGAAAAGTACATTTTTGGAATAAGAAAAATGGGAGCCCGGAAGGCGTGAATTTTTGGAATATGGTGAAGTTGGAACGGTGAGAATCTGTTAAAAAATGTGAAAGTAGTAGCAGGACGGATATGTAATGTTAAATGTGCAATTGAGAATGAATGGGGGATGTTTGGGTGAAAAACGCAAACTTTTTTTTAGGGTAATTTTTTAGAATAAGAAAAATGAAGTTGAAATGGTGAGAGTCACTTGAAAAATGTGAAAAAAGTAGCAGGACGAAAAAGTGCGAAGAATGAAATGCTGTACAATTTTACAACAATTTTAAAGTGAATGGCGTAGAACAACATAATGGCGAATATAATATAGCTATAATCTTTTGTTTTTACAGTTTCCTACTATATTCTCATGGGTTCATATTCATCCGATAAAGAGCATAACATGCATGCTCTATACGAGGCACTCCTACAGATGAGCAAACTAAGAAACACTCGCACTCCCCTAAAACCACTTTAGAGTCAATTCACATCAATCTAATTAACAAGCTGCAAAACCCTAATTACACGACTATAAAACCCTCTGCCAACAATTGTGTTACAGTAACACTGCATGCGCGGTGACTTGAAACCCCCGCGTAATCACAGCCTTCATTGCATCTAAGCCCACAAAATCTCCAGAGGAGTAAACAATGAATTCTCGTGTCCCTTAAATAACCTTCCGCGCTGACAAAACGCAAACACGCCGCACGACTTGGCGCTGCCTTCCACTCGCACTTTTAAGCTAATCAGCGGCGGTTTGATGTCCGCCCAGATCCGTCTGACTTCAAGCAGCCAGCTCAATATTTCAATAAACAACTCTCGCTCTGCCGTGTGGAGTTGAAAAGGACAATCTCTTCTTTTAAAGCTTTTAAACTCAAATCAGCTGTAAGACTTGTAGGTAGAGCGTGACAAATGAGACGCACCCCTAAAGGGACAATTATGCTTTCTTGGCTGTTTCTTTCTCTGTGACTGAAGAACACTATTCATAATCACTTAATAGGCTCTGAAATGTTTTCACAAGAAAATTACATTGAGCGTTAAAACCAAACTCACAGAAATGAAAAGTACTCGATGGAATTCATAAGTGATCTCCATTTCATATCATATCCTCAAAATGTCCGTGGTTATGTTACCAAATGCATCACGGAAGAAAAACAGTTCAATTAGCCAAATGCTTGACACGACAAACCAAACCACCACCTTTGGAGAGTTTTGTTCCTGCTAAAGAATTTCTGCTGGTTTGATTTTCCCCGAATTCAAATGTTGTGTCATTTTAGCCGAGCAGAGAGATTTGATACGCTTGTTTGTGAACGAGTTGCCTAAGATCTGAGAGCCATTTTGTAACGCTTGCTCTACAAATTCAGTATTTTCATCAGTGGTGGTAGTCTCAGACCTTTGGATATGGCCTAGACTATTATTTTTTTTATAATAAATTAATTTAAGCAAGACAAAAAAAATCAGAAAAGCCATTTGGGAGCCAAAAGAGCCGACTCTTTAAAATGAGCCGAGCCAACGAGCCGGTTGTCCAAAAAGAGCCGTAATTCTCAAAACTACTTTGGCCTGTTCTTCCAGGCTGAAATTATCCTTAAAGGGGAGTCAACTGTAAAAAAAAAAAAAAAGAAGACAATAATATCTTATATGTGACCTCACTAGTCTAAATATGACATTCTGTTTTATATTACATTATGAGTTATGAAGCAAAATCCAGCTTTATCCATCGTTAGGGGCGGCCATTTTGCCACTTGCTGTCGACTGAATATGACATCACAGTTGCTCAGGGCTCAGGCAACGACCAATCCCAGCTCACCTGTTTTCTGAAGCTGAGCTGTGATTGGTTGAATGAAGCTGAGCTGTGATTGGTTGAATGAAGCTGAGCTGTGATTGGTTGAATGGCCGCCCTCTGATATTCATAGAAACAGCTGGATTTTGCAGCTAAACTCATATTCCACTAACACAATATTAACCAAAATACCATATTTAGACTTGTGGGTCTGCATAGAACACATTTTTGTCAAAACAAAATTCCCCTTGAATGTCGTTATTTAAAATGACATCATATTTATAGCGCCTATTTTGGAGAAATCAACGAGGCCCATTGAGTGCTCGCTCTATAAACTACAACAAATGATTCTGTCTTCTCTCAGATCTCTAATCTGTGTAAGCATGACTGCTCTTATTCTCGCACCGTGCCCCTTGTCTTTTGTAGAGCGGGCTCCACCAAGCCCATTACACTAAGTGAGCTTGTTGACGACAACAATGGCCGCATGAAGGCCTCCTTTCTGTGTCGGTGTTGTTGGAACGCTACGGAACATTCCGCGTCTCACTGGAGCAGACCTGCTAATGAAAGTGTTGTTTCTTTCCTGCCATCATTGGGAGTAATGGTGCATGGCGCCGGGATGAATGCAGGTCTATGAGGAATGTTTGAAGCCCATTTGGTCCATTCATGATTACTCGGGATTGGCACAGAAAGCCGAGATGTGGTCTTGGATCTCAAGAAGAGTCATTAAGGAGCAAAAGGCGTGACTTTAAAAGGCGTCATGATGTTACCTGCTCGAGTCTGACTTGAGGTCACGCTTCACATCTTGGGATTTTTTTTTTTTTTTTTTTTTTTTTACAAAGTAAGGTCTGATGAAATCCAAACAAAACCCAGATTCATAACTTGAGAGTAATACAAGGGCGGTTGGCTGAAAATAAAGCATCATTCATACATGTGATGGAGCAATTTAGATCCCGTTATTTCTCTTTTGACTTATTTGCCGAGTACAGTGCTAGCTTTGCTGTTGTCCTGACATATTGCGCAGCAGTCCAGTTGGCACAACAAAATAGCAACTTGCAGTTGTTATCAATTGTCTTCCGATTAGGTTTTAGACAAACTTCTTCCTGTTTTTGCTCAAGTTTCACATGATTGCCTAGCGGTTAGCATGCTGGTATGGAGGACAAAAACTGCCAAAATAAAAAATAAATAAATGACTAAAAGTTAAAATAAAAACGGATTAAAAAAATATAATTAAATAAAAAAAAAAAATAAATATATATATATATATATATATATATATATATATATATATATATATATATATATATATATATATATATATATATATATATATATATATATATATATATATATATATATATATATATATATATATATATATATTGTTGTTTTTCTTTCCATTTATATGTATTTTTTAATTAAATTTTTGAATTATATTTTTTCCATTTTTATTTTCATTATTATATCATATATATTATTATTATTATTATATTATATTTTTAGTCATTTCTTTAGTTTTGAATTTTGGCAGTTTTGGTCCTCCATATGCTGGCCTTACAATTCTGCTGTTTGGAGTTAAAATAAGAATTTTAGGCCCTTCTACGTTAAGATTTAGTCACATTTAAATCACAATCAAATTTTGATTTAGTGTATTATATTCTCTTAAATGAGAGGGCAAAACACACACACAAAAAAAGTAGCTCACACTATTCTGATAACACTGCATAATACAACCATAATGTTTATTTGTACAGGTGTATTAGACATTTTTTTCCCTCTCTAAAATTGTAAAGTAAAGTGTCCCTCAGCGGATGAACTCATGCATGTGTGCGTCCGGAAGAGCGTGCTGTGGCTCTACAGTGATGCTGGCATGATGACAGTATCTCACTGTAACACACAGGCAGCCAAACTGATTACATCTCACTGAAAAGAATCACATCCTGTTCCAGTTTGTGGTGGCACAATGGCCCGATGGCTCATTTTTGCACATGTGGCCAAAAGCAAAATCCATTAGGATTGAGGTGGAACGTGACAACTCGGCCTGATTATTGTCTCTGCTTTTATCATGGGGCAAATAGCAACTTTATTTTCAGTGTGAAGTTTGTGCAGTGAGATGAGATGAACGACAGTAAAAATCATTCTACATGTTGGATGAACTAATTTGACATCGTTAGTAAAAGTTCAAAGTTTTTAAAACTTCCATGGGAATAAATGGGAATTCAGAGAAATGTGGCGATTTAAAGGATTTAAGGGGCATAGGATAAAAGGAAATGAAATGTTCTTGACTAAAATAAAAACATTATGTAGCCTTTTGTAATTCACATAGTTGGTATTAAAAACTACAGCAAAAATAAGACTAAAAATTACAAATGTTGGAGTCCTATGCATCTATTTCTAACATCATAATTTTTGATGAATTCACTCTTATGTGAATTAAATTCATTATTTTAACATTCAATGCACAATAGAATTATTCAGCCTCTAGAAAGCAAATGCTAAGGTCCTGTTCTAATCTGAACAGTTCATATTATTGTTTGGAATCAGAAAGTAGCCTGCTAAGGGAAGGATAAAAACAAACTTTGTGTTCCAAAATTATTTTCCCTTTGTTTTAGTTTTTAAGTGTTCATCAAACCTCACATGGTTGAGTTCTGTCCGTTTTTCACTCTCCATGAACCAGAAAGTAGCATGCTAATACAAATACACCATTCCACAAAATTGCCAATTTCCAAATTTAAATCCCTTTTAAACCACTTGAGTTGCAAATGGAATTACTCCTCATTCAAAATTTTGGGGTCTTGACATCCTATTTCAGGATTTTGCATAGTTGGGACCCAAGTGCAGGGAAACAGGAAGGCAGGAAGTTCTCAAAAAGTAGTCTATTTTCGCCCAAAAACAAGAAGTCCAGAAAAAAAAAAAACAATCTTCAAAGTAACAAAACAAGCACTACAAATAGAATCAAGACTCGAATCCCTGAGGGAGCTGATTGGTAGACACAAGACACCGGGCTAATGAGAACTAGTGGACACAAAAACATCGCAAAAGTAAATCAAATCAAACCCAAATCAACTGACTAACTAACCACAAAAAAGGACAACATAACAAAACCAAATACAATCAAAACCAGATCAACACTTACAAGTATGTATTTCACCATGAATCAGGAAGTAGCTAGCTAGCTAGCTAGCTAGCTAGCTAGCAAACTCCATAGCAGAGTTAAAAAACAATTTCAGTCTCGTCGTCTTACATAAACATCTGTTACAAGTAGAATGAAATGGAAATTTAACTCTGTATTTTTTAGCATTTGTTTGTATTAAGCATGTCGTTTGTATCTGTCACATGGTGGTTAGCCTTCGCTTAACAATGGCCCCCGGGGTCTTGGTCACATTCAGCTTGTAAAAATCTTAACTTGCACAACAATAGAGGACTGACAGGCACCAAACATATTGAAATGAGCATCATAATGACTCTAAGGGCCTTTTAAGTTATGACGGACATTAACTTGCATTAAATTAAATATGAGGGAGTCGCTGTGAGTTACTCTTAATACATTTGTCGATGCTGAGATTTTCTTATTTAAATAGCAAAGCCTCAAATATTGTAGGCTACGATGTTGTATTATCGCGTGCCTGCAGCTGTTTGCTCAGCTGGAAGTCTAGCGGCTTGATGTTGCATCTGCTTTGTCATCCATTTTCCTTAATTAGTTTACTTTATGTAGTCAACTCGAGCCAATTTGCCAACTGACGCATCCTATTTCATTCAAACACAAGACATCTTCTCTAACATGAGGACCATTTACAGTAATATAACCGAAAACATTTACAAAACATGCTCCAGTCGCTACATTGGAAGGAAAATCAGCCCTAATCTTAAAGCAAACACGTACGAAGAGTTTGTTCCCTGCTCTATTTCAACACAAACAAACATTTATTTACACAGTGTCACGTATAAACTGTATGGATTTCTGCAGTTTGCTTAGCAGAAATGCCAACGTCAGGGAGGTGAGTTTGTTTACTGCCAAGTGCTTGTAAAAGCCTCAGTAGGTTGCTTTGTGTCAGCAAAATGGCACGGGAGGCAGCTTGTATTATCATTTTTTTGTTTGATGATTGTCATTTATTTTCATCTTCCCCCTCCAAATAAGAAAAATATTTACAGATAGAGATAAAAGTTCTAAAATATTTATGTTGAATTTTGAAATATTTGTGAATTTCTTTTTTTTTTTTCAAATCTATTTTTAAATAATTTAATTTTTTTTTATTGAGTTGTACAGGTCACATTATTGGTGGAAAAAAAGTTTTTAAATTAAATATCTTGGTCTCATTTTCTTGTCGCATAAAAACCTAGCATTTGAACAGGGGTGTGTAGACTTTTTATATGCGCTGTATTTTTTAATCATTCTAAATTGCGTTGTTTAATTTAAGCACGGAATGACACATTTGTCAATACGTGCGGCCATAAATAAATCTTACAAGGATGTTAGTGAGAAAAAGGATAAAACAAAAAAAAAAAAGAGGCGCTTGGTGTTGAGTATCCGGAGTGACTGGCAGATAATGTCAGAGGAAGTGGCTGACATCTAATATGGGAATGTTTGGTCAACACAAGGGAGGAAATCAAGCACCGTCATGTGACATGATACCAGTGGCTGGAAGCAAAGTGTGAGGGCACCGCGGAAATTCAAGCACTTACTAACTCATACCCGCCCATCTGTAATTACCACAACCGAGATGAAAAACTGCACGTAAACGCGCACGTGCACAAACAAGCAATCTAGCCAGACACAAACAATAATAAACACACTCACGCAATTACGGACACGGTGGACAAACAGAGCCTTTGCTGTAATTAAAGATGGAAAGTTTATACTTCCTGTCATCAAAGCTCACTGAAACGATTACTTGAGGACCGTAAAAAAAATGCAACAAACAATCTGATCTGTGGGACATAACATCTGAGTTCACAGTATTGGAATGCTACTTTTTTTTATTTATTTTTTTAACAGTGTAATAATTTGACCACTAAATTATTTTTATTGTACAATGGGGAGTATTATTGTCATTATCTTGGATCACAACATTTAGTGGTCCCTAATGTGGTTGAACCTGCCTGGATATGCATAACATTTACATTGTATACTACTTGTCAGAGTTTCACAAATCCAATGTTACAACTTGTGACCAATCAAAACGGATCCAGGCAGTCACATGACTGCACACAAACTCCACGCAAGCAGTTTTAAAAGTGACGTATTAACGTAAAACTACCTGTAAAATGACCTGGGTGCGAATAAGTGGCACCGAAAATTGATTGACCTTTATCGAGTCCAAGCAAAGTTTGAGTCACAAAGGTCAGAGTCCAAGTTCAAGTCCAAGTCCAGATGAGAAAAACATCATTTTCGCATAACAAAACCGGTGTTATTTTTCTTTCCCTAATATGAATGCAAAAATGTGAAGATATCGATGTGGCTAAACAGCAGTTTTTGATTTTTTAAATATATTTTTATAACCCACATTTCAGGGTTTTTTGACCCAGGATTCTCACTAAACCTGCTTTGTGAAATACACCCCCAGGTGGCCAATGTCAATGACCGTCTGTTTTGATCATCTGGAAAAATGTCATTTTAAGTTTCTTGAAGGAGGACGTTCATTTTCAGGAGTAAAAATATAGCTGGACTTGGTCGAGTCAATAAAACTATTTTGTGAGTCCAAAGGCCGAGTCCGAGACATGTCAGACTCAATTTGCCAAGGACATAAAATGTGTAGAATCCGGACTTGAGTGCTACAGCCCTATGGACACAAAACGAAACGACAACAAGACCACAACAAAACGAAACGACAACGAAACAAAAACGAAACGGACACAAAACGAAACGACAACAAGACCACAACAAAACGAAACGACAACGAAACAAAAACGAAACGGCAACAAAAACGAAACGACAACAAAATGAAAATTACAACAAAATGACAACAACACAAAAACGACAACAACACGACAACAACATGACAACAAAACAAAACCAAACAAAACCAAACAAAACAAAACGCCAAGAAAACAAAACGACACGAAACGAAATGACAAGAAAACAAGAAAACGACAAGAAAACAAGAAAACGACAAGACAACAAAACAACAACAAAACAAGGCTAAAAAATCATATGCTAACAAAAGAAAGTTGTCAAGCGTCACAGTATGTTATCCACTCATGGTCAACTTTAAATTCCTAAATACAAAACCAATTTAACCCGCAGACCAAAGCTGTTTTGTTCTTTGGATAAATCGCTTCCCCAACTGCTCAACATGTCAGAAAAATATTCGTGGGAGGATTGTTTTTTGACAGGCTTTAGTTTTCAAATCAGCGTTAACCTGACATGCGGTTTAAATATGTAAATGTCTCCATGTCTGCTTGGACCGCTCCATACTGGCCATGTTTGTTGCTGGTCTGGTTGAAATCCAGCTTCTTCAGCACTTAGCAGTAATGAGCCAAACCTCGCTGGACTTGAGCCCAGGGACCCCGAGCCAAAGTTGTCCGCAAGCCACCAACACAGTGCTTTAACAGTTTCTGCTGCCTTGTGCAAACTCACCTGTTTTGATTTATTTAGTCGTTTAAAAAAAAGATTTTTTTTTTTAAATTGCGGCAGCAGGCAGCTTTTTTTGTAATTTGTTGAAATAAGGATCATTGTCTCTTTTCTATTTGTGGTAACATTTGTTTGGTAGCTGCAATTGACCATGTTAGACAGGTATTAATGTAACATTTTTACTTATTTACTATTACAATAACATGAATATAGATTAGACAAACAAACAATACAAATGTTTAATATACGCAATTCACTTTTTTTTTCCTTTACTGTCATCAGTAAAGCCAGAGTTGTTGCTAAAGCTCATCTGTTGGCGTGAGTGTATGTAAATATGTTTAGCTACGCGATGGTATTTAAACTAAGCTAACCGTAAACCTCCTATGTATCCACTGCACATTTTTGGTGGTTTTTGTGGAATTTCACATGGGAGCGCCGAACAGGAGGCATTTTGTTGCATCTCCACAGATGTCTGGACCAGACAGGGAAATGTTTGCACAGTGTTGCATATCTTCAAGAGTAAAACCAACAGTCGCTTGAAGCATCAACGGGAATGTCTTCTATCTAGGTGATAGTTTTTACCCTAACTGCAAAGTTACACTGGACTGCTTATCTATTAGTTGGCTAGCTCGGCAGACAGAAAAGCTTTTTTTATTTATTTTTTTATTATTTATTTATTTATTTATTATTATTATTTTTTTTATTATTATTATTATTATTTTATTATTATTATTATTTTTTTATTATTATTATTATTATTATTTTTTTCCCTGGAAAAGAAAAGCTTATATTAGACACATATAAATGTTAATATTTTTTTGTCAGGCTATAATTCCCATTGGCAATAAATCACCTTGTTTGAATAAATAATTCCTTTAAAAATGTGTTTACACTCACAGGGCCTTATGACTTTGAACCCATGTCAATGTATGAGCTCCTTATATAAAACATATACATAAATGACATCAGGGGCAAGTAAAAAAATTAATAAAAAATAGATGGTTGATCTATTTTTGTATTTATTTTTAAAAGACAACAAAAACATGCTCGCAGTATCCCAACATTGTTATAAGCAAAGACAATTTGTAATTTTGGTATTTTCGCAAAAAACATGAAGTCGACGGACATGATTTGTCTTCACCGGCCACATAAAACGAAACGATGTGGTGGGCCGGATCTGGGCCTTGAGCTTGACACATGTGGTCTATATGACAGATATTGCTGACTTGTGTGACAAGTTATGCATGATTCCTATAAAACATTTGACCTGCAATATTTTATAATACTGATTGTGACATAAAATGAGTGGGTTGAAATCGTGTCCCTTTTGTCATATCAAATGTATTTTTGGAATTCATTCAACTGTTTTTCAGCATTTCAGATTTTTTTGGCTGTAGTTAAAACAGCCAAGAGGAGCCCCAAAAGCCTGTTAGCTTGCAAGCTAGCTTGTTGCTAGCGCCTCTTGCTGTGGCATAGAATACCCTGTGACAGCCCCGTGGATATATATTCCGGTCACCAGAGGCTTTAAGTGGGTTTATTTTTGTGGCTCAAACATGTTGAGATGTGTAGATTTAAGTTGAGTTGAGTAAAGAAAGAAGCTAGACGAAGTAGCATCCATTTTTTTTCAAAGGGCCGTGGTTTCACTCATTCCGTGGACGGCCATTTTGTAGTATCATTTTAATTTGGCCGGGTTATTTACAACATCTTCCCTTGTACGTCAATTTTTGAAGATTTATTTTCACTTTACATGAACTTTAACTGCTACTTCTACATCTACTTCTGAGTAACCCAAAACAGATATTAATGAGCGAGAAAAATCTGAAGCAGGAGTCATGACCAAGTGTTCTCCATTGTTCTGGCTGACCAGTTGAATTAAATGAACAGCTCTAGGGGGGGGATGATGAATAAGGCTACACCAGAAAGTAAGCTTAATTTACAGCTATTAATACAGCAGGGCCGATCGGATAAAAGACCAATTTAACGGCCCATCTGATCAAGTGAACCGGTTGAACACTTTTATAGCGTGTTCCTGCAGCACTTACGCAGCTTGAACACATTTTTGGCAGTCCTCCCACTTCATCGGTGATTGCAACGGGACATTTTGTTCAACCAGACAAATTCAACATTTTTGTGTGTTTCTCCCATTTTTGCTAGTGTGCGGTTAAGAGGTTGTGGTCGGTGGCGGAAAGCTGCGCATCAACAACCGCCACAAATTCTTATTTTATTTTTTATTTTTTTGTCTATGGAGGAAGCTGATGGAACATGCTTGCATGAATGTTGCTGTGACGTGTTTTTTGGGGTGTCTGCGTAGTTGATTAGGCTTGGTTTGCCAGCAGGCGCTTCAGTTCCAAGTGTGGCCCAGCGGTTTATGCAGTCTGACTTTTGTGCTATGATTATTGCTGTCTCTCTATCTGTTCTGCAGAGCCAAAGGTTGCACATTTATTTTGGGGTGTGCTGCTTTTGAAAAAAAAAAAGGAAAAAAAAAGAAAAAAAGTTGCCTTTGCAATGTTATTCCAATCAGCTAACATGAGCATCGTGACACTCGTTTTATGAGGCGTAAGCATCTAAAATATACTTATTTCCATTTTATAATATGTTATTATATTACTGGTGTCAGTTTTTCTTTTTATTATAATTAGCCAGTAAAATCTCAAATAACTATAATTCACAACTTGCGTAATTTAGGCTGCGCAAAATACCACAAAAAAAAAAAGTAAAATGTAAACTGTAAAAAAAAAAGAAAATCTCTGTACTGTATTTATTTTTATTAAATTTATATTTATTTCTTCTATTGATAACATGAATGTTTTATGTAAAAAAAATATCTATATCTAGGTTTACATTGTTTATTCACGCCAGCTAACTTAAAGCGATACTTAAAAGTAAAAAGTTAGTATTTTGTCCAGAATGAATTTGATAACTACGTTATTTTTTGTAAACAATGAATACCTTTACAAACTATTTTTTTCCTCTTGATGTCACCTGGAGATGACATCACATGTGCTGAGGAAGTAGCTAACGACCAATCATGGCTCACCTGTTTGTGATGTCATCTTCAGTCGACAGCAAGTGGGAAAATTTGTTTTTAAAGGCATTCATTCTACATGAAAAATAATGAAGTTATCAAATTTATTCTGGACAAAATATAAACTTTTTACTGCTGAAAATGTCTCATTGAGTCTCAAGTATCCCTTTAACAATCTGTTATCTGCTACTTATTTTTTCTCGATGAGGCGCAAAATGCTAAATTTGCTTAGCAAATTACGAAATCGGCTTTTTAGAGCCTTGTGTAGCTGGAATACAGTTGGAATTCCCAGCATGCCTAAGTAATACTAATTTTGTAGGTGATAGGTAGAGCTGGGTGTCATCCACATAAAAGTGAAAGTGTATATGGAATTTGTGAAATATATTGGCAAGATTTAGGATGTACAGTAGATATATATATATATATATGTGTGTATATGTGTATATATATATGTATATATATTTAAAAAAAATAAAAATAAAATTATTAAATTTTTTTAATTTATTTGTTTGTTTGTTTGTTTTTTTAAAAAAAGGAGAGCAATGATGATGTCAAATCGAATGAACAATACTAAGCTCTCCTGGAAAAAAAAAAAAAAAAAAAAAAAAGGATGTACAGTAGATAATGAAGTTGAAGTGAGCCCAAGACAGAGCCCTGGGGAACACCAGAACAAACGAGGGACAGATGGGATTTTTAATGATTTCATTTGAACAAACTGTGTGCGGCCATGCTAACGTTACGGAGTCTGTTCAGGAGGATGGTATGGATTATTTGCATTTTGAAAATATCATCAAAGGTTCCAAAGTATTTTGGGCAAAAATAGCATTATTGTGAATTACTGTCATTTACAAAAAAATTAAAAAAAAATCCTATAATGAGGAGATCTTGGTATAGCCATAACGCATGTGGACGAGCGTGAGAATCATACACACACAAAAAATAAAGCGGTGACAAGTGAGCTTCTGTGGTTTGTCGCTAACTCTCTTCCCCTATAGTGATGACAGGTGTCGCCGTTATGTGAGTGTCGAACCGTTATTTTCATACTGAATCTTCACACTGTGGTTAAACTATAATACGAATATGAATGGAGACCTCAGCGCTATATCAGGAGACCGCAGTATGAGCCCAGCCATAACTATTAACATCCCTGTCATTAACTTGCCCGTCCTCAGTTGTTTAGTCTAAGACGTCAGAGGAGTGTTCTTTCGAGCCAAAAAGTGGCTTATTCAACATTTTTGGTGCATGCGACTAACAATCAAAGTCATTAAAAAAAAACAAAAATAAGGCACAAACCATCACATCAGAAATGGATATGAAACACTGTGGAACCTTTAAAATTGAAGGCCTTTGCACATTTTTTACGGGTGCAAGTGAGGGAGGATAGTGATGTGGGGGTGCTTTGAGGGTTTGACATGTCAATCAACACAAAACCCAATACACACACACACACACAGACACATGCGCGCAACGCTCACACACACACGGAGACCTCCAAGCCATTTGGGTTGAGGTTGATTCCCTGTGACAGCCTAAATATTTTGGCTGTGTCAGGGTACCAAGGTAAATGCACCCCGAGAGAATGTTTTTACAGGGCGAGAGACTTAGACCAAGAAAGAGAGAGAGAGAATGAGGTTTGAAAAGAGATGGTAACAGCGACATGGCAAAAAAGGACGACTGGACCCTTAGCTTCTTATTAAATGTGGTTTGTATATTTGACTGTGGGCTCGGGGGTCACTTTTGAACAGCGGCTAAAATGTTCACATTCATTGAAGACAAGCAAAGACAGAGCACACTGGCGAGGGGGTGTATGCTGACACTCATTTTCATTGACTTGGCATTCTCACAGGACTGGGACGGATTCTGGCCACATGGCTTGTGGCGTCAACGTATTGTAAGATACAGTAGTAGCATAATATCGTCACATGATTTTTCTTAAATGTTTTACAATTGCGTAATATGTTACTGACATATGTGGTTTTCTGATGCTAGCTATGTAGCTAGCTCCTGTTGTGGAGGCGATCTTTTCCTCCGCGTGTTCGTTTTCTTTCGGGTAGTGAGAATGTTGGTTATCCGGGTACAGGCTGGAGATCGATGAACAGTTCCTTTGAAGCTTTTATTTCTACAGAATATTCCGGGCACAAGTGAGTTACAGACAATGGCTGTAGCCTCTCACAAGTGTGAAGATTACAGAGGACTTGCAATATTCTTATATTATCTTGAAGGGCGGTACCACACAGTTTCCAGTAAACAGTTCAACCGGAGTTGACCGGACGTACAGAGAAACATTCAAGGACACTATTCACAAACCAAAAGCCCATTTGAGGAATAGAGGAGGTTTTTCAGTCATGACTGCACCTGGCAGAAATTGCGATAACACTCACAAAGATACATCCACAGAACAAAGCTCTACTGAGGAAATAAGGAAATTAAAACAGTTATGACTAAATCTGGGCAGAAGACCCTCTTCACTCCCTAGCAGGTAACCACGGGAGCTAGCTAGCTAGCACCTGAGGCTAAAGCCAAACTGTGGCAGAGTTTTTACTTTCTGGACCTGGATTTTTGCCACCTCTGTTAGTAAATTTAACTGGATATTGAACCTAACTGAGCATCTTTTTAATTTTCAAGTTCATTTTTCTTTATAAGC
This sequence comes from Vanacampus margaritifer, assembly GCF_051991255.1. NCBI lineage: Eukaryota > Metazoa > Chordata > Actinopteri > Syngnathiformes > Syngnathidae > Vanacampus > Vanacampus margaritifer. Next base: position 6,910,228 of record NC_135445.1, read on the forward strand.
ACTTTGAGATCTGTCTTAGGGTGGTGACCAGACGTCTCGGTTAAATGGGACAGTCGTACTTGACTTTTCCAGAATGATGAGAACTAATGAGAATGTATTATAGAATTTATAGTCCTATTTATTATTTATTTTATATTTATAGTCGTATAATGATATATAAAGTTATAGAATGTTGGTTTTTAATTAAAAAAAATCTGGTCACCCTTTATTATTTTTGTTATTATCACACTAATAATAAAAACAGCTTTTTCAGGTAATAAGATCATTCTTCTAAAACAAATATATCCAAATGTACACCTTAAAAAATTTAATTTACCCAGCCCAGTCAAGATCAAATTTTTGGGCTGTCAAGCACAAAAATCTTGTAATCCATTTTTAAAATCCGACCTACAATAGCAATACTGTGAACGCTTGTCTCAGAATTCGCACAATTGTGTGTTTCAGGTGGCTTCACACTATCTCTTTGTGAGCGCAGTGTGAAAGGAACTACACACAGGGGCCATAGATTGACAACGGTTACACAACGTAAACAAAGATTAGCTGATGCATTAGGTGCATTAAGTAGTTTAAAAAGTTACACCCAGAAATCTGGGTGAAGGATTATTGACATTTAAACTGAGAACACCAACGCCCCAAATTTTGATATTGCTGATGCTGGGTTCAAAGTTAAAAGGCTGATTCAAGGAATTCATTCATCAAAGGGTGTAAGCAATGTAGGCCTACCAAGCTTTTTTTTTTCCTTGGTAAAAAGTTAATAAAGCTAAAATAGGTCCACCTTTACCTCTGCGGGAGGCAACAATAATCCACAATATTGAAGCATTTAAAAAGACACACACGGGCTGCACACTACATGTACACTCGGAGCAGAGCTAATCTCACGCAGGTGTATACACACTTGCGCACACAAAATACACACATGTGAGGGAGGTCATTAGTGACCCGAGGAATGCAGAGGTCACGTCTTTAAGAGAGCCGGCTGATAGAGGGGATGTTTAGGATCAAAGTGTAGACGAGGGGGGGGAGATGGATGGAAAGGGACGTATGAGGAGAGGGAGAGTGGGAACGTGCTCAATCAAAAAGAGGCTGGGGGGGGGGGGGGGGGGAATGAAATCATAGCGTGGACGTGTTAGCGAGAGTGGATGGGGGAGGCGCGGCGGGAAGATTAGTAAGGATGTAGGATAAGGTATGGAAACAGTATAGCTAACTTAAACAGACAAGTGTGTGTGTTTATATGAGGCGAGTGTTTAAAAGTTGAGGTTTCAGCTCACTTCTGCCGTGGTGATAGATTTATATGTTTGATTGAAAACTCAAAATTTTTGCTGTATTTAGTGTATTTTAGCTTCCTGAAGATGATTCCAGCATTAATTTCATTGTGCCTATGCTCATTTTGAAGATTTTGACATTTTCACCTGAAGTGTACAATCAGGCTGAAAACGCATTTAAAGCAATAAAAAGTTCATTTTGGCTCACACCTAAATTAAACGTTGTAGACTCAAAATTTTTGCTGTATTTAGTGTATTTTACAATCCTGAAGATGATTCCAGCATTCATTTCATTGTCCTTATGCTCATTTTGAAGATTTTGGCAGTTTCACCTGAAGTGTACAATCAGGGGCTGAAAACGCATTTAAAGCAATAAAAAGTTCATTTTGGCTCTCACACCTAAACTAAACGAGAAAAGAGAAAGAAGAAAAAAAAAAAAGATTTATATGTTTGAATGCGCAGTGCCGGTTGAAAAGCTGCTGATTGAAACTTGGACCGTGATAGCCATTAGCTTCTCTTGACACAGTCGTCTGTCTGCAAACGGTAATAAATGAGGAGCTAAAGCGCACGGCAAACCGCGACATCGTCGGTGTGGAAACTGCCGACATGAGGATGATTGATAAACATTTTCGGAGCTAAAAATAAAGCCCGGGTTCTTTGGGATACGTTTACGAGACGGCGAGATAGTAAGTAGAAGAACATTCTTTCGCGTACGAAGAGATAAAAACGATCTAAGAGAAAGGAATGCTGTTTGTGAATACCTTCCAATAATCCATACAGTTAAAAACTTGCTCAGTGGTGACATTTGGTGCTTCGGCCTTCAGTAGGGAATTGAGTGACTTAATACACCTCTTAAAACCACCACTATCGTATCACAGTTGAGTCATCAACTAGCTCCCGGGGTGGTTGGTTACCTGCCGGCTCTATGCTAAGTGCTTTTAGATAGAGCAACTCATTTATTGATTAAGGAGTGGGTCGCAAGGATTTTATGTAACATCTATTTTCCTTTTCTAGATCTCTTAGGCAGCACGGTGGCTGACTGGTTAGCACGTCCGCCTCCCAGTGCAGAGGACGTGAGATCGAGTCCGGGCTTCGGCCTTCCTGGGTGGAGTTTGCATGTTCTCCCCGTGCTTGCGTGGGTTTTCACCGGGGTACTCCGGTTTCCTCCCACATTCCAAAAAAACATGCATGGCAGGTTAATTGAACACTCCAAATTGTCCCTAGGTGTGAATGTGAGTGTGGTTGTTTGTCTCTGTGTGCCCTGCGATTGGCTGGCAACCAGTTCAGGGTGTACCCCGCCTACTGCCCGAAGCCAGCTGGGATAGGCTCCAGCACCCCCGCGACCCTTGTTAGGAAAAGCGGCCAAGAAAATGGATGGATGGATAGATCTCTTAGAGTTTTGATGGGTTTAACAGGTTCTGATGTAGAACTAGAAAAATTCCCGCGGAAATTTTGACTCTTGCAAGGTGGAAAGACGCATGTAGTACTTGTAGCAATAGTAGTAGTAGTAGGACTTTTAGTAGTAGCAAGTACTTGTAGTAGTAGTAGTACTTGTACTTGTAGTAGTATTAGTAGTACTTGTAGTTGTATTAATTTTAGTAGTAGTCAAATGGCTAAAGCCGACCCGTGTGGGCGAGAGGGAGAGAGTCCTTGGCGTACCTAATCAATTGGCCAAGATGGCCGCCACCCTGGGCGAGCGGAGTGGCGAGAATCCTGGGTGTACCTAATTAATTGGCCAAGATGGCCGCCGCCCTGGGCGAGCGGAGTGGCGAGAATCCTTCTGATGTAGAATTACCATCAACGCCACAAAGAAGTCTCAAGGCCACTGCTTTGCAAAACTCTGGCCCCAGTCTTAGATTCTGATACCACAGTTCTTGTTTAGGGCTGAGCGGCCCACCGAACAATTTACTGATAATATCACTCAGAGGTATGTCTGGATCCAAAACGCTGTTTGACTGCCAATCTTTATCAAGATGTTTTCTTTGTCCGATATTCTGAGATCTTGTATCTCATTGGGTTAGGATTGTATATGATAGGGTTACATTAAACTGATGAAATTGGAATCAGAAGGAAATTAAGTGGTTCCAAATAGTCGTCATTTGTCGTTGGAAAGGAGCCAAGGTTCGTTGTGTTTTCGAGTGTATGAACAACAGCGTGTCTTTTGACCAATTCAGTCTCCACTCTAGGTAGAAAATCCAGGTCGCACATTTTTCTTATCATTGGTAACACGTTGTAATGTTATTAAAGTTATGGTAAAGATGAAAACCGGGCAAAACCGTCGTTAAATTGACCCATCGTTGACGGATCCCCACCATTCGGCGAGTGCTTTATGACACGAAGCCTTATTAGGTTCATGCCAGTTGATCCGGGTCAGTACAGATTGTCCTTCTCAGTCCGTGTATCTTTACAAGGCTTGGCGTCATAAACCGGCAGTACTCGCTGAAAAGTGTGCATCCGTCAATGACGGGCCGTTGTAACAACAGTTTTGCCCAATTCTGGTAAACCTTTTGATTTTGAGTCCTGTGGATGTCCTCAACCTACCATAAACTGTATCTTAGACACACCGACACAGGTATGGGCAAACCTTTTCTAGGGAATGGCTCGGTATGTTTGACCACGGCATAACTTTGGAAAAACATGTGTCATCTATGGCTGTTTGGTTGACATTGCCTCTGACCTTTCAATATCGAGTTTGCATAGTTGTCGATTTCTGCAATCTGTCGACTGACAATTAGTTCCGTTCCGTTACGTCTTCAATTCCGCTTATCCGGGTGTCGGGTCGCGGGGGCAGCAGCTTTAGCAGGGAAGCCCAGACTTCCCTCTCCCCAGCCACTTCAGCCAGCTCCTCCGACGGGATCCCAAGGCGTTCCCAGGCCAGCCGAGAGACGTAGTCTCTCCAGCGTGTCCTGGGTTGTCCCCGGGGGCCTCCTGCCGGTGGGGCATGCCCGGAACACCTCCCCAGGGAGGCGTCTAGGAGGCATCCGAACCAGATGCCCGAGCCACCTCAACTGGTTCCTCTCAACGCGGAGGAGTAGCGGCTCGACACTGACTCCCTCCCGGATGACCGAGCTTCTCACCCTATCTCTAAAGGAGAGCCCGGCTACCCTGCGGAGGAAACTCATTTCGGCCGCTTGTATCCAGGATCTTGTTCTTTTGGTCACGACCCACAGCTCGTGACCATAGTTGAGGGCAGGAACGTAAATCGAGAGCTTTGCCTTTCGGCTCAGCTCCTTCTTCACCATAACGGACCGATACAGCGTCCGCATCACTGCAGACGCTGCACCGATTACAATTAGTCCAGGACGTATATTGACTCTCACAAGAGAACCTTAGGATTGAGTCTATCTTACACAGGACCCCAAAAATGATGACCAGTAGGAAATTTGGCCAGATTATCCCAAGGCTGTATTTCAGGCAACCTTTGAAGAGGCCAGATCAAAGGTTGAGAAAGGCTGTAGATCTTGATAAAAAAGATACAAGGAAGTATAAGACGGTTAATGACAAGAGCTTTGAATTCCGAAAGTGAGAGTAGCAAGAGTCCTTTCTTGTTTTTTCCTTAACCACCGAACCCTCCAACTCTCCACATGTGGGAATCCGAGTGTGATAATGTTTGCCGTGCATGCACGCTCCCACCCCACTCAATCTCAACAAGAGAGGACATTTCCATGATAATGGACAATTATTGACTTTCGTTGGCTCAGTTTGCTTTGATATCAGCAAGGGGTGTGTCTGTGTGTGGATGCTGGAGGGGGCGCGGACTGGGGGCAGCTGTGGATGAGAAGAAGGAACGGGGGGACCTGATGAAAGGAGCCGGGAGTGGGAAAGTGCACCCACTGACCCAGAGTGCACCAAAACAAGAATCAGAATCACTGACAGAAACAAAGACATCATTTGTTCGGGTTTTCCTTCTGATTCTGTATCCGTCTTCACTTTCATGTTTGTTTTCTTCCTGTCCTCCTCTAAACGTCCCCCCTGTTTTTAGCTGCCGTCCTTTTTATCCGGCCAAGACTGAGCCCCCTTTTTGCCCCCTCTTGCCGCCCTCCTTCTCCCTTCACAGCCATAATTTAAGGGTCTGAAAGGCACGGCGAGTGGAGAAAGAGGAGAGAGCTGAGAAAAAGAGACGCTGCAGATGAGGGCCTTCCTTCACGGACGGGGGCACAGATGTGAGGTTGTTATTGTGAAACGAAGTCGGGGAGGGGCGGCGATAGGCTAATTTGCGTGGCATAAAGACGGGGGGTGCCTTTTCATATGCAGAGCGCCCACTTTGATGCGCGGCTGATGAAAGCTGGAGGGAGCGCAAAGGAGAGGAGAGGACAGGGTAACGGAGGGCTTCTTTGTCCCCTGACAAGAAGGCATCTGCTCCGTGCTACCCTCCTCTACGCCGCCATACCAAAGCTCCCACAATGGGGCGGCCCGAGAGGGAAACGTGTCATCGGAGGACCTCAGAGGCCAGAACATGAACAAAACAGTCGCTTGGGTCAGCCTGCTCGGACTAAGGTTATGCACTGTGAATTGCAGAAGCATTCATTCATATTGTGGACACATCGACTTAATTCCACAGCTGTCAGCACACATCTTCACTTTGAAGAGCCGTTCCCACCAACTTCACTTTCCTGTTCTTTGTGCGAGTGTGCGGCGGCGATGAGATCAGAGACCGTGCGCGGAGGTGAGCGGTGGTTTTCGGGCTTTCGGAGACTGGGGGGGGGGGGGGGCTGGGCGCACACCCGCGGACCTTCAGTGTGCGCCGCCTGGTTTTGTGTGCGTCTATGCGTGTGCGTTTCCCCGCGGCGCTGATCATAGGCGGCGGGCTCGCCGGGGTCCTCTCACCAAACACTGACCGATTTCACGCTCGCACAAAAGCGGAATCTCGGCAGCAATAGAGCGTAAAAGGCGCTCGCGGGACAAACTGCCCCTGTCGTCTTAAGAAGTTGTTAAGTAAATCTTCAGGGTTGATCGGAATCGCCGGTTTTACTGTCACTTGAAACACTGAAGATATCATCGAGGGTATAAAGTAACGTTCTCTTGGCATGACGTCCATTTATTGATTCCTGGCTCAAGGTGCATAATTCTCCAGATTTATCTTCTGACTGGTTCTCATACTATGTCCAGTTTTTTTTTTTAGTTATGTTCATGATCAGAATCTAATGAAACTAGAGTAGACCAGACTCTCCGGCATTCACCATTTGTGGGACTTTTCTTAACACCCGTTGCTGAGGCTAAGATTAAGCGTCATAAAAACAACACAAAAAGTCAAATCTGATGCTCACTGATGTGAGATTATATAAGCAATGCTGAGTTTTCGTGCAACAGCAGGTATAAGGTTAGTTTGAACTCAAAGATTTGTGTGACTTTCAAGAAGTGTTTTTCTTTAACGTTCGGTCAAATGTCAAATCATACAACCTCACCTGTTTTTTAAAACCGAAGTGCTGTATTGAAGACTCATAGCAGTGTACATCTATTCACAAAAGACGATTTTTGATACGTTTGGTGAAAAAAGGGTAGCAACTCAAAACTGTTTTTGTGATACCCCAAGTACTTACTAACAGCGTTTAGCATACCAAACAATTTGAACTAATGAACTAAAAATCAGAACTGGCCGTTTCCGTTAATCGTTAAACCTTTCGATGCATGCTTCGTGAATACTTTGACCCAAAGGCTTGCAATAATACAGGGAATGAGGGGGATCGTATGTACACACCCCGATCGACGTGCTTCAGTCTGCGCTCAATCCCTGTTTTTAATCCAAGGTTTCGTGTCATTTTACACTTGCCGCAAGGTGGGCATCGTCAAAGACTGTAATTGCCGATTAACAGGAGTGCCCAGCTCTGCTAAAAAAAATATTCTTCTTCTCATTATAGGTGATCTTTGCCCTCAACCAGACTTTACTACAGCAGGAGTCCTTAAGGGCTGGTAGCCTTCAGGTCCCGTACACAACAGAAGACCTCATCAGGCACTACAACTGCGGAGACCTCAACTCCATCATCTTCAACCATGACACCTCACAGGTGGGTTTCATTTCCTTGACCGGGGAAGTTGCTTATATGTTTGTTATGAGTTCATCCATTTTCATTGTGGAGGGGAGGAGCCTGGGCTAAGAATTAAGTTTGGTGCAGATGAAGGATCTCTGTTCACATATCATCAGCTGCTTTCCCTCTCGTTACGAGAATAAAGGTCATTTTGACCCTTTCACCCCATGGAGTGTTGCAATGACACGGCCCTTGACCTTTTGGAGTAACCCTTAACCCCTGTACCCGACCTTTTTCAACCCACAAAACCTCCTCCTTGACCACCCCCTCCCTCTCCCTCTGATGTCACACTTCTGATCTTTCATTCTTGCATCTTAATAAAATGTCCTCAACCAATCAATACCTACCATGTTCAATCGCAGGTCCCAAACTTCAATAATGTAACGTTACCACCCAGCGAGCAGGTGACTGCCCAGGAAATAGACAGCTACTTCAGGCAGGAACTCATCTACAAGAGGAACGAGCGGATGGGCAAAAGGGTGAAAGCTCTGCTGGAAGACCACACAGACAAGAGCTTCTTCTTTGCCTTTGGAGCAGGTTGGTGGGATTTGTATGTTCTAACCTATGCTAATGTTCCAGATCTAAGATCAGCCCCAAAACTGTTTCCAATATTCTGTTGACATCAGACCAACAGACGATGCCCCATAGAAATTTAGGGCCCAAATGAATTGAAACTGTATTTGATCTGTCTAGAAAGCAGAAGCACCAATAAACCATTTAAAAAAAAAACAGTTTTTCAATTACAGAATGAACAATACTGAGCTCTCCCAAAAAAATAAAATAAAATAATAATTAAATGAAAAAAAATTAAATGGGAAAAAAATTTTTTTTAAGAAAAATAAAATAAAATAAAATAAATAAAATAAAAATAAAAATAAAATAAAAAAATCAGTTTGGGGCCAACTGTGCTCGTTGGCCGTTTGAAGTCTTTTGCAAGGTTTCCGAAATGTCACTTTAATAACTTTGAATTCCTGTGTAACTACGTAACAAGCTGTTAAGTCTGATAAGAGACAAGATGTGAGGCAGGGTGGATAAAGACAGAAGATAACAGTTAAGGTTAGTGTTTGCCTCCATGTTACTTGATTGGCTGATGTGTATCTAAGGTAGACAGTCTTTGTCCCGTCAGGAGTCGTGTTGCTTTGGTTGCAAAACCATTGATCCCGCCTTGTAAAGTGGAAAAGGCAGGGTTGTAATCATTTACTAAGGCGGGGTTTCTGTCTGTCTGCACCATGGACTGGTTTCACCTAAATGCATATTTTGATGGCATAAAAACAAACAAATGATTAAATGGCACAAGAAGTGAAAAAAGACCTAAATATGTTGTGCAAGAGGTTATGGAATATGTACATTTTTCATTTTGAGCGAAGGGTCATTCCATGCCAAATTACCCAAGCAGATATTGATTTCAGTAAAGCTTGGTGTACTGGTTGATAGTTATGGCGTAACACTCAATCTCAAATTATAGGTCAATCGGGACAAAGGTGTGGGAGCCATGGTCCGCCAAATTTTGCCATTTTGGACCAATCGCCGCTAGAGCGCATCATGCATTTATTTATTCATTAATTTTAAATTTGATGTCTATTGGAGCGGAGTATATTTGACATACACAGTTTTCTTTTCAAATGCCTCGAGAAAGGCAGCAGTCACACAGTCAAAGTAAGACACACGGGGGAAAAAAAACACACGTCATGTTTATTCAACATTAAATGAAATTGTGCTTGAACATTTTACACTTAAAAGCCAATTAGAATGTACCCAAACAGTGGAAAGCAATGGAAAGAACGTTTCAACATGTTTTGTTCTAATGATGGCGTACATTTGGTGGGGAGTGGATCAGATTTTAGTGTCATCCATTTTGCTGTCACCCACATACAAAAAAAAAAAAAAAAAAAAAGAGAGCAATGATGATGACATGTCAAATCGGTAAAATTACCGAATGAACAATACTGAGCTCTCCAGGAAAAAAAATTAAAAAAATAAAAAACTTTTTCCGTCCTGATGACATCGTCCACAGTTTCTTCTGGGTCGCTAGTCCAAAAAAAAGCAGCTTTAGAGAGTAAGAGACTTCATCACAGGCTCCTGGCAGGAAACAGCTGAGCAAAAGCAGACACACACACGCGCGCACACACACACACTAACGAGAGTACATTTCAACACGAGTCCCCAAGGATGCACCTTTACAAGGGTTTGGCCTCAACATGTGTGTGCATGTGTGCATGCATGTATGCGTGTGTGTGTGTGTGAGCCGGTGAGTGAAAGTGATACGACCAATCAGCCCAGAAGCACTACTTTTAGACAAATGGAGGGCAGCATGGGTCAGTGTGGACAAGGAACTGGATGGGGGGGGGACATTAGGGTCCATTCGATCTCTCGCTCTCTCACGCACTGAAGACAAACTAGGGTAAAATGTGTCCTTAATTATCCCTGGAGGGGTCAAAGGACACACACACACAGACACACACACACACACATGCACGCACACACATGCCACAATGGAGCTCATTATGGCGGCTTACTCAGCTTCCCTGTTGCAATCAATTGAGAGGTTGGTCTTATCGGTTATCAGTCTCTGACCACCACGGTCTCAGGCTGCCGATTATTTATTTAAATTTTATTGCAAAAATTGTTTATATTTATCATTGGTCATATTATAGTCATTTTGGTGTTTTAAATAATTGCCCATATGGCCATTTTTTTTACCTTTTATATGTTCTTATCATTGACAGCAGTTGTACACAAGTAACAATGGTTTCTTTATTTATTACGCATAAATCTATACAATAAATGTATATCCTTAAATATATAAAATGAAATTTGTTGATAAGTTAACTCTATGGACCTGTCATTCAAAACAAAGCATTTTTTTTTTCAATCAGTGCTTTAAGTGAGCGATGCATGATGTGCAAGGAATTGTCGCAATTTTACACACAATCTAAAGTTTGTTAAAAAAAAAAAAAAAGAAAAAAAAAGAGAAAATAATATTTTTTTTAAAAATAGAATCTAACATAAATGTGCTAAATATGGCACGCATTCAACTTCTGGTAACATAAACACACATATGACAACCATTCATGTCCTTTTAATTTAAATGCATTGCGCCATGCAATGCATTCTGGGAAGCGAAAAATATTTTTTATGTTTTTTTTTTAAACAATATATGTAAAGTTGACACCCGCTATTCGTAAGGTAAAATCTGCATATAATTGACAGTTTTGACAACCATTGAAATGCATTGGGGGTAAAAAAAAAAAAAAACGAATTATATATTTTTTAAATTAATCAGCCGATTATTCTGTTGTTGTTTTTTCTAACCAAAAATCCGTATCGATCCCAACTAATTCCATATCAGTGGGGCCCTATGAACATGTCACAAAAATCACTAGGGGTTAAATTGAATATAGCAATTGCACAAAATACAGTCACATTTATTGCCAATGATCTCTTCTTTCTAGGAAAGTAGTAGTAGTTAGTGATGGGAAAATGAAGCCTCATGAAGCTTCATGAAGCACTTTTACTATTTTTATTACTCCTCTAGATGGTGCTCTTGGTTCCATTACAAAGGCTAGTGCAATGAAAATGTATTACATTTCCACTGCCTTTTTAAACCAATAGTGCCATCTAGAGGAGTCAAAAAATATCACAAGTGCTTCATGAAGCTTCATTTGTCCATCACTAGTAGTAGTATATTAACTTGCAAGGCGGACAAAGCAGTGTATGAAACCTCAAATCAGATTGCACTATGAAATGTTGATTGTGCTTTGGCTTAAGGATATCACGAAATTCCAGAGCGTACGAGTGTTTGGTTTGCGTCAGCTTGTATTTGTGTCTGTCGGGAGAATGTGTCGGAAAATGCCCCGCAACAACCGTTAAAGTGACAAATGAAATGTATTTGGCAACAAAATACTCCTTGGGGAACCACAATCCAAAACTTGATCTTCGCGCTTGAACGGCGACAAAATCACAACGCTGCATGATGAGTGATGCGGCGGCGGAGGGAAGCGGGCCGTTGTTGCTGCCGAGATGTTATCGGAGTCGACGGGAACTGGAATTGCGGAGAGAGGGGATTAATGGGCTGCTGCCAAATCTTGCCAAACTGGAGCCAAGGCGTCTTATTCTTCACACATAATCATTCTGTTCTCTTATTTTATTTTTATTTTTTTACCTTCCAGTTGTGTTTTTATTGTAAGAACATTTTACACCATCAATGTTTATCACTAAAATTTAGGATTTAGAATTGATTCTTCCCATCAGAAAAAAAAAAAATACATACTGTTACTGTTTTAAATTCAGGTTAATTTATATATAATAAATAAAAAAAAAATAATCAAATTAAAAATAATAATTACGGCCAGCAGGTGGCAGCAGAGTATAAGAGATCAACCAGGGCCAATTTGCAAAAAGCTCTTTTTGCCAGTGTTTTCAACAGGTTTGTGAATATAATTATATTATATTTGCAAAGGCTATTGATTCTTCCTATCAGAAAAAAAGATAAAAATACATACTCTTACATTTTTAAATTCAGCTTAATTTATATATAATAATAAAAAAAATCATATTAAAAATAACAATTAACAAATTTTCTTTCAAAACGTATACAAAAAGCTCTATTTTAATATTCATATACATAAAGAAGGCTTTGATGCAGCCTCTGACCTGAAGAGGTCACTTAAAGCAATGGTAGTTATTTCAAAAAACAGCCAGCAGGTGGCAGCAGAGTATAAGAGATCAACCAGGGCCAATTTGCAAAAAAGCTCATTTTGCCAGTGTTTTCAACAGGTTTGTGAATATAATGATGATGAAACTGATCTATATTTTAACGCTAAAAGCTGCAAAATGGAAACAGATAAAAATATACTTTTTTATTTGAAAGAAGAGACTCTAATCTTTATTTTGGTAGGTTCCATGTTTTTATGGCAATGGAACACAATATTCTGTGGGCCTTGCAAAATCAGTCAAAATTCAGTAAATCACCCGGGAGCGAAGGGGGTTGCTCCAGCAAAAATGGCTGAGAGTGAATGAGTTTTAAAAAAATAATTAAAAAATATATAAAATTGATGGTGGGCCACAATTGGCTCCCGGGCCGTAGTTTGGACACCACTTACCTTGCAGAAAGAATGCACTTTGAGATATCGTTTAAGAACAGTCAGCCAATCAGCGGACAGTGTTTTGTTTGAATGTTTAGCTCCACCCAAATGATTCCAAGTGAATCAAAGTAGCATGACTGCCTTGAGTTATTCTAACATCCTTATTTCAAGGTCTCCGGGAGCTTTTTGGAAAGATGGCGTTAGTCCCAACATTTGCATGATCGCAGTATTTTTGACAGGCAAAATGTGCCTGTTTGACGTTTTGTCAGGTTACATTACAACAATTCACTTTGAGGAGAGAACAAAAAAGACTTTCTAGTCTAAAAATAAACCCGACCGATGTTTCCGTCATAATGTTTTGTCATGCTGTACCTCCTAGAAGTTGTCTTTTGTCCATGTTCATCATCCCTCACGATAAACGCCGATGTTGAAAAGGTGCCATATGTTCCGAGCGGCATATGGAAGCGGTTATTTCTCTCGCTCTATTGGTACAGTAACCCAATCCTCGTATACAACCTGAACCCGTGTTCCCTTCATAATGTCTGCCATGCTCCCGACTTGAATAAAGTGATGTGTTTACATATCACTAAACGCTGATGGCCGCCTGTTTCATTTTTCTGTCCCGGGTTTCTTAGCACGTCCAAAAACCAAAAAATTTAATTATTAGTGACCTAACTATTACCACAATGGTTAACTCTGTCGGTTTTCTTTGGTCCTTCCTCGGGTCTCCTGACGGCCTCACGACTCTGGCAGGAAGTGTTCGGTTTAGGTGATTGGTATGGGATTTTTTTTTAATAGGTTTTAGGTGAACTAGTGAATACACACACACACTCACACGCACGCACATACACATGCTCACCCACATACAAAATAAATGGAAAAATAATAATAATAATAATATATAAAAAATTAAAAAAAAAAAAAAAAAAAAGAGAGCAATGATGATGACATGTCAAACCGGTAAAATTACCGAATGACCAATACTGAGCTCTCCAGAAAAAAACAAAAAACAAAAAACTGTCGGTATGTGAGAAGTTGTGTCTTCACATTTCTAAATGGAGCTTTTGCCAAATAGATTAAAAGGGCCATATGTGTAGTTAGATGGTTATTAAAAAATATATATGGTTGAACCCAGTGAAAGAAGTTGACCTTATTACTTACTCTCATCTTTCTTTACTGTTAGTAGTCCTCCATCCCGCAGTGAGGAAATAATCAGTTTAACAAATAGGATTAACCAAATCCACCAGGTGCTAAAAGAGTTATTACGAAGAGTATGATACATAAAAATTCTTAAAAAAAACAATGACAGACAATTTCCTTGAAATTGATTGAAATGAATGGCAATTATATTTTTCCTATGTGCTCATAGAAGTCATTTTGCATAGAGCACACAATTAAATGAATTTCCGAAAAACTCCATAAATAAGAAAAAAAAGGGCAGGAAAAAAAAAGTCCCAATCAAAGTATGTGATTGTACATCTTATTTTTAAGGAATAAAGAATTTAATTCAATACAATAGTGCTTCAAGTAATTTAGTAAAGAATTCCTCAAGCTGTTTAGTGTGTGATGTTTAATTATATCTTGTTTTGAAATCCATGCTTTTAATTTGGAGGGCTGTGCTCTGTATTTCCGTTTCCTGTTTCACGTTCTCCATTCATTAAAAATATAATGAATCAGTTAACGCTTTAACTTTGATAACAATTTAAATATTGTTTATTGATTAAGACGAACATTCTTTTACAACCTTTCCCAAATCCTCAGGACAAACTTTACACATACCTGAGCCAAATATCCCTCAAGTGTGATTTCACACAGAGCACCCAAACACTGTGGGGGCCGCCTCCGTCCCCCACATTTTTCTCCTTCGCCAGATGGTGTGAAAGTCCAAAAACGCGGAGCTTTTTTCTTTTTCTTTTCCGCAGCAACTCCCCCTCATAAACAGCTAGTTTACAACTGTTTGGGGGCAGACGCTGACATGAGTACACACATGTCATGGAGTACCATTAAAATCCAGACCCGACCTACCACACACTTGGCTGGGACGCCGACCGGCTGGGGCCCAAACACGGTTGAAGTCTCAGAATCAGTTTTGAGCCAAATTTGTATTTCACTTGTTTTTAATTCTTAACTTTGATTTATTTTTTATTTTTACTTTAATCACTAAATTGGGTTAAATTTCCAGTGGGAAATAATGCGGGCCCGTTCTGCTTGACATTGACTACATAGCTTCAAATTTCAATTCACATTTTCAAGGATAAACATTTTTTTTGCCAGATTACAAGAACAAGAACTTTTGATGTGTCTAATTATTTTATTTTGAAATGGTTTGGTCAGAACCAACAAAAAGCCAAAAAATGGTCACAATAACGCCTAGGGGTTAAAAAAAAAACATGCTAAGATGAAAACCATCGCACAATATATAATAACTTTGATTATTATATATATTTTTTACTTAAATCACTAAGTTGGATTCAATTTCCTGTGGGAAATAATGCGGGCCCGTTCTGCTTGACATTGACTACGTAGCTTCAAATTTCAATTCCGATTTTCAAGGAAAAACTTTTTTTTTGCCAGATTACAAGAACAAGAACTTTTGATGTGTCTAATTATTTTATTTTGAAATGGCTTGGTCAGAACCAACAAAAAGCCCAAAAATGGTCATAATAACGCCTAGGGGTTAAAAAAAAAACATGCTAAGATGAAAACCATCACACAATATATAATAACTTTGATTATTATATATTTTTTTTACTTAAATCACTAAGTTGGATTCAATTTCCTGTGGGAAATAACGCGGGCCCGTTCTGCTTGACATTGACTACGTAGCTTCAAATTTGAATTCAGATTTTCAAGGAAAAAACACATTTTTGCCAGAACAAGAACTTTTAATGTGTCTAATTATTTTATTTTGAAATGGCTTGGTCAGAACCAACAAAAAGCCCAAAAATGGTCACAATAACGCCTAGGGGTAAAAAAATAAAAATAAACATGCTAAGATGAAAACCATCGCAGCGGCTCAGGACGTCCGCAGCATCTGTGACACCTCCTGCGGAGCGTCGCTCACTCTCGTTAAACAGAAGGATAAACCTGTCAGCCCCTCTGAAGAATGAACGCGCCATTAAGCTCGGGAGTGAACTGCACCTAAAACATGTACATTTTCTTACACTCGTGGGGTCAAAGGCCCATGGACTTAAAAGACATATTTGATACAGCGCACACTTCTTTCTCGGTCATAGAAACTTGTCACAACAGCTTGGGATGAATTATTGAAAGTGTTGAACTCCTCACCCTTGACCCCCATTCATACCCAAACAGTTCTTCTTTTTGCACCTGGAATGAGTTCTTTACGTGCTTGCCCAGCGGCTACACTCACTTATTACACTTATTTGGAGAAGAGACATCATGCTTCTATGAAAGGAAAATTATATATTCAGTTGGCAAGCAGACGTGCATTTATTGATGAGTGCAAGTGGGGATGACTTTGAAGCAACAGTCCCCTTTCATCACATGACTTGTGTGGTATGTGGCTTCCTCGCTTGTCTGCTTTCTCTTTTCCTTCCTTATTGAAGGAATTATGTATGAGAAACTTAAAGCCAGACTAGTTTAGGAATTATTTAAAGAGTCCTTGTATTAACAGTAGTCGGGTTTCCATCCATCCGTTTTTATTCGAATTTCTAAGAAATGCGAAAATAAAACTGAATGGAAACGCTAGAAATAATAAAAAAAAAGGGCCCAAAATGTGCCCCCAAAAAATTACGCATGGAGGGGGTGGATTTTGAAGTGTATCGAAAAAAGGAAAATTCTAATTTTGGCTATGGAAACAGGTTTTGCAGAGCGTCTGCAGCATGAAATAAACAAATGTGAGAACAGAGCGTTTTTATTTATTGATTGATATTTAATTCTATTTATATATTTATTTTGACATTTATTTTTATATTTTGTTTTTATTTCCGTTTGTATATAATTTTTTTAATGTAATTGTTTTAATTATTTTTTTTATATCTGTTTTTATTTTCACTTTTAGTCATTTATTTATTAATTTATTTAGTCGTGTATTTATTTTTTAATTTTGGCAGTTTTGGTCCTCCGTAGGACGGGAGCAATTTCAATGTATAAATGTATTTGGTGCTGAGGAGAATCATGTTCACAACTGTGGTTCAATAGTTAAAAAAAAAAAAAAAGAATGAAGTTGGCACTCAATTTTCAATTTCAATCGTGAGAAAAAAAATCGACCCCTTGTTTGCGAATATCTGGGACATTGGGCTAGCAAACGGAAACAAAGATAAAAATAAAAAAAATGAATTGGTCAGATCCGCAAATAGGCAAATTTTTTAAATTAATTGTATATTCCCAAACAATAAAACTTACATTTGCCGTTATGGTAAGGTAAACTGAGTAATACCACTAACTCTAGTTTACTAACGCTAGTTTACTGTGGCTATTGCTAGCTTAGTATTGCTAGCACTGCTATTTTGTTGAAGCTTAACCCCAACTTTCGAGTCGTAGTCAATGTCAATGCTTAAAATTGAACAACCGGTAAGTGAGTGCCAAAGTTATACCTTACGTGCTTATAAAAATCTATTTTAGCTGTTGAGGAAAATTCCCTCCGGAGCAATTATACGTAAAATGAGACTTCCAGCGTCATTTATTGCTGGCAGCACGTTGGGTTGATTTAGTCAAAAACTGCTCACTTGTACAGAAATGTCCATCTTTGATCAGTTCTTGACGCGGCTGCATTGAATGAGTCGGTGTGTTGGAGCGCCGTAAGTTGTTGGCAAAGAGAGCAGAAGTGAGGCTTGCGCCGGCGGGATAGCGAGAGCAACTGGACTATAGCCGACCTGACAGATGTAATTCCTTACACGGCTCCCAAATGCTGTGCTGCTGCCGCACATTCAGAGCGAGAGTTTATTTAGAAAACACCCCCTCGCACCACAGACCTCTTGTGTGCTCTCCGCCGCGTTTATTCTCACCATAAATTCTAAGCTAGTCATTCGGAGCGATCCCGAGAAAGCGCTAGCGGGCATTGCCGCTTTTTTTTCACACTGTGTGGCCGTTAAAGATAATTCACGTAAACTGCTAAAAAATTTAGACGTGGTTAATGGTCAGTCAATTTTATCCTTCACAAGGGAGCATAAAGCTTTTGCACATTGTACTATTTAGGTGCCAATTTACTACTTAAGCTTTTTTTGATGCTAAACAAGCTTCCTTTGCCATCACACAAATGCTGCGGTGTGTTTTGAGAGAACTCACAAATCTTTGTCTACAATGAGATACTAAAGGTACAATGGCGTATTAGGGCCACGTATCTATATATATATATATATATTAGAGAGACTTTATAAAGTTGCAAATTTACGGCTTTATAAAGTGGCAGATTAGCGGAAATACACGTAGCGTAGCTATAGCCTAATGTGAGGATTCATTGGTGGTTAATGAGACACTGTTTATAAAATGCAAAGGCAAGATGAAGACGAATTTATTCTTAATTTAAACTTTACTCGTCATCCACGGCAGCTAGAGCGACAACACTTCCTGATCCCTGATCAGCTGACTAAACACTAACCAATCAGAAGCTAGCATACTTTAGGTAAATGCAAGTGAATGACGGAGCGCAGCAGATTCGACACATCAACTTAGATACTTGTACAAAAAAAATACCAAAATGTATGAATGTGTAAACAATATTTCTGGAAACATAAATGTACAAGTAAATATTTATTTTAACAAATTAACTTAAATGCTTGATCCTCAGGGTCTGCTTCAAAGTGCGGATGCTTAACATGATATGGTTAAAGCCATTACTATCTCCTTATTTGAAAACCCGACCGAAAAATATTGGCACAAACATCTGTTTAGTACGCTACGTGTATTTCTTGTACGTTTCTGAGGTTTTTTTCTTGCAAATTTGTGAGTTTTTTTTCTCTCCCCATCCTTTGAACGAAATGGAAAACAAAGACTTTGAGAGCTTTTTGAGATTGCCTTATTTCTTGGTGGTCCCGTGGCTTCGGCACGCTATGCGTTGTGATTCTGCTGCGGCTTTGTCTAGTATCTCTTCATCAAAACTTCTTCTCGGAATTTGGATGACCATGATAACAAGTCCCCTTGTGGTGAATTATTGAACTCGTGATGAAGCAGTTCAGCAGGTAAAAAAAAATAGAGAACATGGTCCTAAATTGATTAAAAAGGTGCAAATCAGTTCCATATGATCATGATTTCTTCCTTTTATTTTATTTTAATTTTTTATTATTTTTATTATCCTTGATTCATCGAGTCGAGTTTGAGCTCGAACAACAATTTTTTTTTATTAAATTAACCTTCCCCCCCAACAAGAACCCCCCCCAAAAAATAAACTAAATAAATAAATGATCATGATTTCTTCCTTTTATTTTATTTTAATTTTTTTTTTTTTTTTTTATCCCTGATTCATCGAGTCGAGTTTGAGCTCGAACAACAAAAAATTTAATTAAATTAACCTTCCCCCCCAACAAGAACCCCACCCCCCAAAAAAAATAAAAGATAAATAAATGATCATGATTTCTTCCTTTTATTTTATTTGAATTTTTCATTATTTTTTTTATCCCTGATTCATCGAGTCGAGTTTGAGCTCGAACAACAAAAAAATTAATTAAATTAACCTTCCCCCCCAACAAGAACCCCCCCCAAAAAATAAATAAATAAATGATCATGATTTCTTCCTTTTATTTTATTTAAATTTTTTATTATTTTTTTTATCCCTGATTCATCGAGTCGAGTTTGAGCTCGAACAACCAAAAAATTTAATTAAATTAACCTTCCCTCCCAACAAGAACCCCCCCCCAAAAAAAAAAAAAATTACTAAATGATCATGATTTCTTCCTTTTATTTTATTTTATTTTTTTATTATTTTTTTATCCCTGATTCATGGAGTCGAGTTTGAGCTCGAACAACCAAAAAAATTAATTAAATTACCCCCCCAACAAGAACCCCCCCCCCCAAAAAAATAGAAAAATGATCATGATTTCTTCCATGTCCAAGGTTATTTAGTTAACCTTAAACAACTGTCGTCGTTTTTAGACAAAACTGTAAACACCGCAAATAAACGAAGGACCCGACTTCTTTGTAACCGCAGAGAACAAAGATCTGAAAATGGTCCCAATTTCCCTCGAATCCGCGAGGAAATTCTGACATCACTTAGCGAAACAAGTCTCATGCAGTTGACCATCAACCACCGAGCGGCGGCTTGCACTAAAACAACACGGGTCCGTTTGGTTTGGCTCCATCCGCGGCTTCACCCTCGCCCTGGGCTTCGCTGTGGCTTTACGTCAACCTGCTGTGTGTTCTTATGTTCTTCCACTGTACTTGTAAGTGGATGACTAAGTCATATGTCGTTTTAAAAGGGTACAATTTCCTTTTATTAGTCTAACATAAAATACATTGGATTTGAATTTATATTCCACATGACGGACTAAAACAAAAATATTTATCCTGCAAGGATGGGATTAAAATGACTCATTATTATTATTTCTATTATAAAGTTGTTAATTTCCACCCAATTTATCCACATTTATAGCATTAAAAGATGTTCCCATTTTTTGCTGACTGTTTTGTCTGATAGGATTTTCATTTGAATTGACGGGTGAGTAACGCACTATAATCACAGTTATCGAAATAAATCTGTGCCGTCATAATCCTAGGATCAAATGACATATTCGGCAGTCAAACATACACTATATATTGTATTACGTAGTACGCTGCTACATAAGAGTTACAGTAAATGACTGGCAGTGTGTTTGAGAATATCCACAACTGGAAAAACTTTGATTCGTAAACCTACACTAAACTAAATCCAATATTCATTTTAGACCGTTTCCCCCCCCCCCCCCCCATTTAGCGGTGTCGAATATTTTCTGTAAAAACGATTATTAGATTAACATTAAGAGACTCTCAAGGATCAGCACCGCAAGTTATGAAAGTCTTACAGTACTTGAAATAATATTTCACCGCTACTCACAGTAATTGAATTGTGGTTAAGACCACTTAACGTCGCCCACTCCGTTCATCTGTGCAGCGTTTCCCAAAAGCCATCGAATGTATTCCATCATGCCAGTGGTGGGGCGGCACCAACTGTTGCTAAGTTTGGAAGAAAGTATCTCAACAACTGGGAGGATTTCAGATGAAATTGACAATGTTAACATACACACTGGGATACTAAATCATTAAAAATCAACGTACATTTGATAAAAACTAGAGTTATCTGTTCATTGGTACAGTCCCGCATTTGAGCTTTGTGTACCGAGCCCCGTTTTTTTGTCCCACTATTAAAACTCATCCACTCCCCAACCATTTTCACTGAAGCAACCCCCTTCGCTCCCGTCTGTTTTTACTGGATTTTGACAGATTGTGCAAGGCCCACAGAATATTGTGTTCTATTGCTATAAAAACATGGAACCTACCAAAAGAAAGATTATAGTCTCTTCTTTCATCAGGAACAAAATGTATATTTCTATTTTCATTTTGCAGCAATTAGCATTAGAATAGAGCTAAATTTCATCATTATTCACAAATCTGTTTAAAATAGTGTGGGGGGGGGGGACCTTTTTGCAATGTGGCCCTGGTTGATCTCTTACACTCTTCTGCCACCTGTTGGCCGTTTTTGTAATAACTACTATTGCTTCTTCGGTTCAGAGGCTGTATGCTCTTGCATAAAAAAAAAGAAGACATTTTTGGGATGTTTTTATACGTTTTTGGGAGCAAATGAGTTAAGCAGGTCCCGCCCCGGCGTGAATTTATTGTATATTTGATTTTGCGTGAATTTGTAATTCTATAAATCAGTCTCATTCTCATCTTTGAGAATAGTGGGCTTTATTCAGTGCTATAAAAACATGGAACCTACCAAAAGAAAGATTAGAGTCTCTTCTTTCATCAGGAACAAAAAGTTTATTTCTATCTGTTTTCATTTTGCAGCAATTAGCATTAGAATGAAGCTAAGTTTCATCATTATTCACAAACCTGTTCACAAAACATATAAATACATTTTTTGGGACACTGGTAATATTTTAAATAGAACGTCTTTATACGTTTTTGGGAGCAAATGAGTTAAGCAGGTCCCGCCCCGGCATGAATTTATTGTATATTTGATTTTCCGTCAATTTCCATCAATTTGTAAGCCTATTTTTAATTCTAAAAAAATCTGCCTCGTTCTCATCTTTGAGAATAGTGGGCTTCATTCAGTGCTATAAAAACATGGAACCTACCAAAAGAAAGATTAGAGTCTCTTCTTTCATCAGGAACAAAAAGTATATTTCTATCTGTTTTCATTTTGCAGCAATTAGCATTAGAATATAACTAAGTTTAATCATTATTCACAAGCCACTGTGGAAAATAACTTGTTGCAACATGGCCCTGGTTGATCTCTTACACTCTGCTGCCACCTGCTGGCCGTTTTTGTAATAACTACCATTGCTTCAACCGTTCTCTTCGGTTCAGAGGCTGTATGCTCTTGCATAAAAAAAACATATAAATACATTTTGGGGACACTGGTAATATTTTAAATAGAACGTCTTTATACGTTTTTGGGAGCAAATGAGTTAAGCAGGTGAATTTATTGCATATTTGATTTTCCTATTTTTAATTCTAAAAAAATCGGCCTCATTCTCATCTCCGAGAATAGTGGGCTTCATTCAGTGCTTAGCGACGGTGATAATGGGCCGACTATGGGAACATGTGTATTTAGCACAGCTTGAAAAAAGCTAAACGGGGCCGAATGGCCTCAGCGCCGCCCGTAGCGCATGTTTATCCAACATGTCGTCATGTTATGAGAAGTGCCGTCTGAGTCCTGGTAACAAGTTGTAATGTAAATATAGATGTGGATGGAAAATGAATCCTATTTTAAGACTTACCATGTGTTGTAATATTTTTAGCCTGCCGTTGTATTGACGGGCTGTCTGCGTGAGCACAAACGCTACCGTCAAATCTTTATTGTGCGATGATTCAGATGAGCCAAAATGGAAATAAACGCTCATAAATGGCCAGTTTGGCTGCGAATAAGAGCTTTCAGGCCTGTTTCTGGTCTTTATCTCAGCCATCTCAAAATGTTGGAACCGTGTACAGTGAACGTATTGTACATTGTAAGCGTTCTTGGCCCATTTCAGCAATGTGAAATGTATGAAATCGGCCTATATAAATAATCCCCGGAAGTAAACATCAGGCTTGAGGCGCCGCAGTACAGATTTTTTTTATTTTTAGATTTAACCTCAAAATTAGCAGAAAAGGTAGAATCGGGGGTTTGGATGCAGCCAAATTTGATCTTAAAGACAAAAACAAAATACATTGAATAGTCTGACCTCTAAAGTGAAAGCTGAATAGAAACAAAGAAATTGTCACGTGATGTCGAATGGAAACATCCCTGAAGGCAAAAAAAAAAAAAAAAATGCAGTTACAAATTAGTACAGTCATGTAGTAATACTTTGGAAACAATCACGAGAAAACGGTCTTTCAACGCATGTCACTTGTCCTGTTTGAAACTTACACCAAAGACGACGTCATACTTGGGGCCCTCTTTTAAGAATGGAGCCCAGACATACTTCTGTAGGCTTTGGATTTCAGGGAAATCAATCATTTTTAATCAAAGATGTCCAGGCTGGTAATCTGCAAGCAGGTTTGGGAGGGTTACTTTAAAAATGTATTCTGATACAGTTACGAGTTAGTAACATGATATTAAAGTACTGTAACTTGATTACTTGTAATTACTTTTCCATTACTCAAATAGCAAATATGTTGCTGTCTTTTTAAATCAAAATGGTGATCACTTTATACGGAAGAGGATTAGGGCCAGTGAAGAGAAGAAAAAAATGTTGGCAGGATTTTGACTTTATTCTCACAATTCTCACTTTAAAGTCAGAATTCTGACTTTATTCTCAGAAATATTCTGACTTTATTAGCGCTACTTTTATTCTCACTTTAAAGTGAGAATTTTGACTTTAAAGTGAGAATTCTGACTTTATTCTCACAATTCTCACTTTATTCTCACAATTCTCACTTTAATGTGAGAACAAGAGTAACACTAATAAAGTCAGAAAACTGACTTTAAAGTCATAATTCTGACTTAATTCTCAGAAAGATTCAGACTTTATTAGCGCTACTCTTATTCTCACTTTAAAGTGAGAATTGTGAGAATAAAGTCACAATTCTCACTTTTAAATCAGCATTCTCCCTTTAAAGTCAGAATTCTGAGATTAAAGTCAGAATACTTTAATCTCAGAATTCTGACTTTAAAGTGAGAATTCTGCCAACCTTTTTCTTTTCCTCTTCACTGGCCCTAATCCTCTTCCATAACTTTAAATTCTGCTTTCTAAACATAAAAAATAATAATAATAAGGAAAGGCTTCTGTCCATTTAAGTGTAAAATTGTGCTTTTATTCACCAGCTTCCATCAATGACTTACTGTAATATTGTTGAAGTAGGTCAATGTGAGACCATTAAACCGGCTTTATGCCTTTTTCTTTACTACTGACAGTTAAACGCTTTAAGTGTAAAAACACCAAAAATGCCATGTTTGTGCAATCTTTTAATCCTGAAAAGCTGTAAACGTTTTACTACTCCATTTTTCCGGCACTGAGCGCAGCATTCTAGGACGTCTCGTTACATTAACATCAGCGCCGATCCCACCTGAAATACACATTAAGGCCTCGGACAAACATGACAGAATTGACGGTTCCAATCCACGAATTAGCATGTCCTTACTTTTTGTGTCAGTGTGTGTGTGTGTGTGTGTGTCGCCCCTTTGAAGTTTGGAAACCCGCCCACCCTTCTGAAGCTGGACTTTTGTGCCGAACAGCTCCATTTGTCCCACCTTAATCCCCTGACGTAAACGCACATGAATCACATTGAGATGTTTCTAAACGCGGGCCGGCTCGCTCCGCTTTCCAACTTCTAAAAGAATGTCAAACGGGGCTACCGGCTATTCCATTAGCGCGACTCAATGAAAACACTGTGAAGCTGTGCCAATGAAATTGAAAATGCTGTCAAAATGACAATAAAATAAGGAGAAGTCCGTGCGAATAAATGAGCCGAAAAGTTCATTTTAGAACTGGGAGATAGTATCATGGCACCAATAGTGCATCTTGGCCCAGCCGCTCTCTGCCATTAGCTGTGGGTGAGATTAAAGTGCCGGGGGTCTCATTGTTCGCACCGCTCTATGGTGCCACGGCTGAGCAGGCCCGAACAATAGCTCCCGGCTCCCCTTTGTCACAAGCGGGCTAAGAATGGAGACCTCTTGACACGGCAACCTGAAGCCTCAATGGTCCCACTTCACCTAGCAGAGAGGGTCAGTTAAAAGACAGAAGCAGGGGAAGTTAGCGATAAGGAAGAGCCGGTACGAAAAAAAAAAAAAAAGCACCGGTACGGGTGGTGGTACGGGGAAGGGTATTAAGACAAGGATGGCCTGATCCGAAAAGGCATAACAAAGCAGCGTAAACTTGCAGAAGAGAGAAAACAAAAGTGTGGAGAGTTGAAATAAAGGAAATGATTATGTAAAGCAATAAATAAATAACTTTAAAAAATATATATATTTTTTGTTTGCAGGTCACTTCCTGGGTAACAATACGGTAATTGATGTGCTTCGTCGCCAGGGATACGAGGTTGAGCACACCCCTGCCGGGCAGCCCATAAACAGGTATATTACACCACCTGTCATACGTATACATTAGTGGTGCAAAAGTCAGTTTGGATCGGATCGCGGATTTGAGTCACATCGGATCGTTTTTAAAAAAAGCAAAAAAAAAAAAAAAAAGGAGAGAAATAGTGCTTTGTCTTCATTTTTTTTTGTAAAATGATTTTTCCATATAAAAAAATTATAGCCGTTCAGGATTTATTATGTGTCATTTCCGGGGTTTCCTCTTTTTTGGACATTTTGAATGTTTTCTTTTCTGCCTTTTTAAAATTATTATTATTGTTAATCCATTTTCTGACTTTTTTTTATGGTAATTGTATGCCTTTCTTTTGTATTTGGACATTTTTGGACATCTTTTCTGCCTTTTTATTCAATTGTCTTATAATTTTGGAAATTTGGTGAAAATTTTATGGTAATTTTTTTTGCTTTTCTTCTCCCTTTTTGGACCTTTTATGATTACTTTTTGGACAT
Organism: Vanacampus margaritifer; assembly: GCF_051991255.1. NCBI lineage: Eukaryota > Metazoa > Chordata > Actinopteri > Syngnathiformes > Syngnathidae > Vanacampus > Vanacampus margaritifer. Next base: position 6,935,720 of record NC_135445.1, read on the forward strand.
TTTTAGGTAATTTTTAAAAAACATTTTCATCTTTTTATGACAAAAATTTTTGGGGGACTGATATTTTTGGGGGAATATTTAATTATTATTGTTTTATCTAAAGCATTAAATGGAACCCTGACTGTAATGACAAGTTTGCTCTATATTATGTATTTGGTTGTTACTAACATAAATATGAAATACTCAACTTTAAGCGCAATATGAGGCAGAAACATTCTTATTTTATTCATAATCCATGTTTAAAATAACACGTTGCTTAAATTTGCGTTCCAATCATCTAAACGGCTAAGTTTGACATTTTGAGGTGAATGTTTTTCTTTTTCAATGGGAAAAGGTGCTTTATAAAATAAATGTAGTAATAATAATAATAATGAAAACACCTCAACATGCAATTTAAGGCGCATTCCCTTCCTTTAAACATGGAAAGTTAATTACAAAATAGCCTTGGTCCAAAATATTGAAAAATAATTAAACTCAAACTCATTTACATCTTACCAGCCAGACACTCGTTGGTAATGCTAACTGCTAGCCGCTAGCCACTTAGGTCGGAGACTTCTGCTGTGTCGTACAATGACGGCGTAATTAATTGTCGGTTCCCTAAATTTGCGATTAAACATGAGTTCGTCTGATGTTAGTTGCAACCACAATGACAATTATATACGATAAAGAAATCCTAAATGTCTAAAAGAAAGTCAAGCTAGGCATCGTTAGCTCCAGTTAGCTTGTTACATTGAGTAGTAGACAGGCAGACAAAGACACAACCAACATAAAAGCATGTATCTGTAAAACATCATGTTTTATCACTTAAACAAGTTTCAGGTTCCTGCCAGTAATATTTCTTCCAACATTTGCTGCTGACTGACCTCCAAATCGGAAATCATTTTTAACATTCGCGCAACTTCATAGCCGCGTTGTGCTCATCACCTGACCTGAAACAGATGTTCGGGAAGACTTCAAAATGTGTTGCCTGCAAATAATCACATCACAGCCGCAGGCAGTTATCCCACTGATTAATTCTCATTTCTTCCAGTACGCGCTTCCTCCGTATGTCTAAAAACATGACTAGTTGTGTCATGGCTTTCCTCGAGTCGGAATTTATCTGTTCTGGAGAGTTAACGCGCATGAATCATCAATCTACAAAAAAGTTTTATGCTTTTATAAACAGTCGGATAGGAAAAATGAAAGAAAAAAAATCAGACCAGAGTGAGGGCCTTATGTGCACAGTGTCTGGAGAGTTTTACTTTATTCAAAGAGTGTCTGTGGCGCCTTAAAAATTCTGCATCTCCTGTATGTAATAATAAATTAAAATGTAAATAGTTTTAGTTATTTTTATCCATTTGTATTAAAGCAGTAGTCACAAAAATAAGTTGTTTTTCAAATTTCTGTTGCATTAAGTTAAATGTAATGTTTTTTCCACTATAAAATATATAAGCAAAAAATAAAATAAAATCAGATTCATGTGTTTTAACTCATTCACTGCCATTGACGGCTATAGACGTCAAAAATTCATTTAAACTATTTCTACTACTTTAACATTTTTTCCCCATTTTTGTTAACAAGAGTAGGAAAACCTAGTGTTTTTTTTATATTGTATTAGAACAGATATAAAATGTGTGATTAATCGTGAGTTAACTAGTGAAGTCATGCGATTAATTACGATAAATTTTTAATCATCTTTCTTTAAAAAAAAAGAAGAAAAGAGATTATGAAAAAAAAGAAAAGATTATTAAAAAATTAGGGACATCAGGCGAAATTTGAATTGACCAACCAAATAAAATATATTTTTTCAAGTTTTTCATACACTTATTAATTAACATAAAAGTGGACAAATAGGGTTACTAAATACAACTGTGGTTGCATCATTTAGATCATTGATAGTCAACTAGTCGACATGAGTGTTTTATGTTGGACATTAGTGACAGGTACAGTACATTTTTCTTCCCAAATTCAGAGCAATTAGTATTTGGAACATGAAGCAACTTGTGGACTTTTTGTTCATCATAAATTACAATTAGTCACCAGTCTGCGCAAATACATAGACTTTTTTTTTTTATCACATTGTTTACTGCTAAAACTGTGTTGTAGTGACTCCTTTACACAACGTTGTATGTAAAAATAAAGCATAAATATGTCGACATATTTAATGCTTCTTAATGCCATTCAAGGCCTTATTTTTTAGCGAAACCCATTGAATGTATTTTAATGCATTTTAATGAGCCACGGAAACCCTGATAATGAATCTAAAAATCAAACACAGACATTATGATATAAAATACTGGGCATAACTTAAATTTCTAGCTAATGCATCATTCTCACAGGCAAAATTCAGGTGTTTTGCTTAGTCACGGCCCACAAGCTGCGCTAATGTACACATTCAAACCAAATGAAGCCAATTTGGCTCATATGGAACGAGGGGCAGGTGTCTTTGGGATTGGTTCTAAGGGTGTGTTGAAAAATTACTATTTATAGTCCACCTCATAAACTGTACCACCACTATGACTACACAGACCACCTATGAAGTGTTGTGGAAATGCTCGACTTACCATAGCATCCCACTCTGTTGTGTGGCATCGCATACCATGAAGGAAGCTATCACAGAAAAAGATCTTGGGAAAGGATGGAGGAAGCCATCAATTATAACACGGAAATCAAGATGGAGGAATGTCAACAATATTTCACCTTATCTGTGTTTATCAACCATTTAGGAGATCATCATCCAGATCAGATTCGACTGAGCCGGAGGACCAGCATGACGAGTCCTCTTTCCTGGAGCCCTTTTTTCACGAACTCACAGAAAGGGAGCAGGATCAGGGGCGTTTCCTGGAGGACGGCCGGCTGAGCCGCATGCTTCTGCCTCCGGATAGTCTGGAACTGCTGGAGAAAGCGGAGAAGAAGATGCTGAAGAAGAAAAGGAGAAACAAGCAGAAGAAACAGCGGCACAGGCATTTTAATGATCTCTGGGTCCGCATAGAAGAGAGGTAAGATTCATATATATATACAGTATATATGAATAAATTTGTTTTTATATTTAAATTTTTTTAACACTCAATCAACGTTCGCCTTGCACCGTGTTGTCATCCATGTCCAACATTAAATGCTTATGCCATCTACTGGCAGAAAAATGACCTCAACACAAATCAAGTTCTCTTTTTTTAACAGTACAGTACAGTACATCTTTTTAACTTAAACTTCAAACAACTTTATGAATTACTATGAAATTACTGTATCAATGAACTAAAATACATTTGTATTCGGTTAACATTTTTTTCCACTTTTATGTTAACAAGAGTATGAAAAACTGGGGGGAGGGGAAATATTTTATTATACATTTCGAACAGATATAAAATTGAGTTGATTTAACTTTCCTTCAACTCCACAATTTTTTTTAATGCTCAATCAACGCCCGCCCCTTGCACTGTGTTGTCATCCATGTCCAACATTAAATGCTTATGCCATCTACTGGCAGAAAAATGACCTGAACACAAATCAAGTTCTCACACTTTTTTTTTTTGAACAGCACAGTACATCTTTTTAACTTAAACTTCAAACAACTTTATGAATTATTATGAAACGACTGTATCAATGAACTAAAAGATATTTGTATTAGGTCAACATATTTTTCCACTTTTATGTTAACAATAGTATGAAAAACTGGGGGAAAAAATATCTTATTATACATTTAGAACAGATATAAAATCGAGTTAATTTAACTTTCCTTTAACTCCACAATTTTTTTTTATACTCAATCAACGCCCGCCCCTTGCACTGTGTTGTCATCCATGTCCAACATTAAATGCTTATGCCATCTACTGGCAGAAAAATGACCACACAACACACAAATCAAGTTCTCACACTTTTTTTTTTTTTGAACAGCACAGTACATCTTTTTAACTTAAACATCAAACAACTTTATGAATTATTATGAAACAACTGTATCAATGAACTTAAAGATATTTGTATTAGGTCAACATATTTTTCCACTTTTATGTTAACAAGAGTATGAAGAACTGGGGGAAAATAAAATATTTTATTATACATTTAGAACAGATCTAAAATGTACATCCTATCCCCCACCCTTGTTAGCCTGTAGAACAAAACCGACACTTCCTGCTGTGATGCTAGAGGCTCAAACCGGCAACATATCATATCACCATATACTTTATGCACTCCAAACACACTCTAGCTGAACACACATGCCCTGCAGTGACAAATAAGTCCGGTCTAGTTCCTCACTGGTATAGGTGACTTAAAGGTGAAAATAGCTGCCTGGGAATTCCTGGGCAGAATCCGGTTTTGGTCTCTCTGTGGCTTCAGGCGGGGACTAACCGGACAACGAAACAAGCTCACCTTTCAGATGAAAACGAGACCACCACTGCACAGGTGTGGTCCACCAATATTTTGTGAGTGGTTAGCCATGTGGCCACCAAGTTAATTTGCTGACATTCTATCCAGCAATTTATCAT